>NC_080028.1:89949733-90037233 GCF_030020395.1 Manis pentadactyla | reverse complement strand
CCTAACCTAGGTGTGCTGTACCACAAGGGTGCCTCCCTGTGATGCCTCCTGAGGGAATTCCTTCACTCTGAAAAATGATGAGATTTTCCTGTGCCATCTAGTAACCTCTGAAGACCAGTGTTCATCAGGACCTCAGAGACTCCATCACATGGGTGGCATTTTGTGTGTGTGTGTGTGTGTGTGTGTGTGTGTGTGTGTGTGTGAACTTTTCTACTGACTTAGATGAAAAGGCAATAACCAAAGAGATTTTAAAAATACTGAAAATTTAAAGATGAAAATAAAAATAATCCAGACTCTTTATCATTCAGAATTGACACTATTAACATTTAGTGCATCTTTTTCCAGTCTTATTTTCTATCATATATGTGTGAACATATGTACATATATATATATATATATATATATAATGTATATAGGTATATAATTAAATGCATCTTACTTAATTGTAGTAACAATAAAAGCACTTTTCATGGCTTATTTCCTCATCTCTACCTTGAGAGGTAGATACTGTTATCCTTATTTTATTGTCGGAAAATAAGAAATTAAACCTGAGAGTACCTATGTAACTCACCCAAAATCTCTTCTAGGATTTTTATTTTAACTTCCCTATGACTGTGATCATTTCTTCATTTTAATAAAATTCCTTAGGAACGCTATTTTTATGGGTGAATACCATCCTGGCACATCAGTCCTTGCCCAGTTTGGGGACATTTAGGTTCATGAGGTCTGTGTATTGGATTCATCCAGAGGTTTAAAAATACCTGAGTTCAAATTCCTGGAGATTTTCCCTACAAATGTGTGACTCTTGGTAAGTTGCTTAATATCTTCAATCCTCTCTCTCCTCCTGTAAAATTGGAATACTAAACCTACCCAGTAGGGTGGGGCAGGGCAGGGAGATAGTATAAGGTTAAAAAGGATATGTATGTAAAGTGTGTCATAGCATATTTCCTGGCACTGTATATGCTGACAATAGCCACATAAATAACATATTATTGGGTTGTTTCCCAACTGCATGATGAAATTTGCAAACAAATGCTTATAGACATTTTTGCTCCATTTTGGATATGTATCTCAGAAAGAAAATAGTGGAGTCAAATAGAATGAAAAAACGTTAAGACTCTTGATGCATATCACAGAGTTCTTTCCCAGATAAAATAATTGACATTCCTCCAGAAGCAGTGAGTGTCTGCCTCACAACTTGCCAACATCCTATATCAGTATTTACATTTTTTTCTAATTCAACAAATAAAGAACAACTGTATCTCCTTTTAGTCAGTGTTTCTTTGATTACTAGTGAAGTTGAGCATCTTTTTTCATGTGTTTATTAGCCATTTATATTTCCTCTTCCTTAAATTGACCTCTCTGCTTTGGAAAGGAAGGATGAGTCTCCAAGGGCTGACTAGAGAAAAGATGCTGCAGTGATCATCACTGTGGAGCCCTGGGGCCAGGAGTTGCAGGGGAGAGAATTAAAAGCCTCCTGGAACCACCAGGCTGCTTATCAAGTAGGCTTCTTCCTAAACCAGAGCAGGGCTTTCTACACAGTCAGCTTGCAATCAGCATTTTTCTCTACCTTTTCATTTATTGTGTAAAGAAATATTTTGGATTTTTGATAGGGGCTCTTCCCATTCCACTCAAGTCTATGCTTATAAATTCTTTCTGGATAGATGACCAGCATGCCTGTTCAGTTTGGGTTTTTGCTCTGAGAGTCCCATTGGTTCACAGAATGTTGCTGTAGATCTTTCCTGAGTCTTTTATGATCCCTGCCATCCAGCCAGGAGCTGTGACTACTCTATAACCTTAGATTTAAATCTGTTGCTCATGTTCTCCTCATAGTGTTACAGAGCAGCAGAGCCCATCCATACTGATGTCTTAATATCATTCTCTCCTGCTTGGATTTATAGAGTAAAATAAACCCTCTGCCATAAAAATGCTTATTGATTACTGAAGTACATTATAAAGCCTAAGAATAAAGTAAGACCAAGTAATAGGTCCTGTTCCTGGGGGATGACAGTAAACCCTGGCCAAGGCAGTCTCTGAGGGCTGTCTTCCGCTTTGCAGCAGGAGGCTCCCTTCTAATAAGTCATCCAAAGAGTGTACAGTGAATGATAGAAACCACACAAGAAGACTACATTCTGTATGATTCCATTTTTATAAAACTCCAGCAAATATGCAAACTGTAGTGACAGAAAGCATATGAGTGGCTGAGGGAGGGGTGTACGTGGGATGGGCGGGGAGAGCAGGCAGGTTTACAAGAGGATGTGAGGGCCACTTTACCAGTGGGATGGATGTATCACTGTCTTGATAGTGGTGATAGTTTCATGGGCATAAACATATGTAATAACATATAAAATAGTGGACTTTAAATATGAGTGGTCTATGCATGTCAGTTATGTCTCAATAAAGCCATTAAAGCCACTAAAAAACTGTAAATGATATAAAGAGACAATCCATGGCCCACTTTGGGCTAGAAAACTTTTCTTTCCTTAGGAAACTGTATTTTAAGGAACATTTAGGAGGGCTTGTGAGACTAAATTTCACCTTAACATCTGGATAAATGGAGGTTTCAGAAGACTGAATGGCACCATCAAAATAAAATAAAAAGACATCACAAAGGCAAGATAAACCTCTTCATCCATCCCTTCTCCTTTCTTACATCTGAACCTGGTAGGTGGCTTTTTATATAATATATTGGTAAAACAAAAAGAAGCTGAGCCCTTTAGAAAATAGCATTAGGTCCCTTGTCTTGTCCCCTTCCCCACAACCCCCTCCTTGCACCATTACATTTCCCCCACCAAGAGGGAAGGTTCTATAATGGAGAAATAAAAACTGCTCCAGAATCTTGGCAGTCTAAAAGGGGACAGGCATTTTCAACAACAAAAAGATGTTTGTTTTCCTTGAATTTTAACTCTTAATTTTTGACACAGTGGGGAACTCCAGCCTGGCTGCCATTTAAAATGCAACAGTGCCCTGATATTCTGATTGCCTGTGGAAAGGGTGTTGTGACTTAAGGCCAGGACACAAAGCAAATGAGGCCAGAGACAGTGCCTGCTGCTGAGGTGCTGGTCCCTTTCTTCATGTTTGAATGTTTCTTTTCTCTGGCCTGATGAGGAGTCACTCAGGGAGACTGAAGCTGGAATTTGTACAATCTCTTTTCAGTCTCCTTGATTTTAATCAGAAATACACAATTATTCTTTTCCTCCAAATAGAGAGACTCAATCCCCATTTTAAATTCAATTATTGTAATTGCAGCATTCAGAAAAATAGCACATTCATTTTCTAATAAGAGATTGTGGGTACCAAATTACTGCATATACGATGTCAAAACAGGAAACTTGAGACTGGCAGACCAATGGGTGTTTTGTCTCGGCAATTTGTCTTTTCTTGCAGACAATTTATAGTAATCCTACCCTTCCTTGTTTATGATATAGAAGACTAGTTTTTCAAACCATCCTAAAATAAAGACTGTTTAACTTAATTTAAAATCTCAGTTATGAATATGATGAATTCCAAGAGGGGCAAAAGCAGAGTACCTAATAAAGAAAGAAAAAAAATCAGTTCTAGATCCAGTGGAATGGCAGTCCAACATGTCTTAAAAATCTGCTTGAACCACCTTCTAACATTGGTAAATCAGCTTCTCTCTAGCCCTAATTCTGTTTCTTTAGCTATGCTTTTCACATCTTGCACTTTGAAACAAAACAAAAAATCTGGTTGGTGGGAAGTTGATAATGTGGCCATTATGTTTCAGCAGTTATAAGAACACCGTTTTCCCTTTTTCTGTTCAATTCCATTTGCTTTTGGTTGGCTTACATTTACATTGAGTCAAATGTAAGAAGAAATATTGTACTATTTTCACTTTCCTTGATTTCTTTCAAAGAGTAGCCTTAAAATTAGATTTCTTCAAATGTATGGTGCTGTCTTCTTAGGATTTTCTTTTACCCTGAAATTATTTCCATTTCTTTCTCATAAACACATTCAGACACCGACCACTTTCAAATACCTTAACTTCCATTCTGTCAACTACTATATATTTCTTGCTCTCCTCAATTAAACACTTTCCATGACACCTTCCCTCAGATATTTTGCTAATGTAATTTATGAATTCATTCTTTAACATGTATTTATTGAGCACACACTAGGTGCCAGGTTTAGGAAGAACAGAATAAAAGCAAACTTTGAGACATATTTGGAGAAAGAGACCATGGGTAAAAGATGTTGAAAACCAACAGCTGGAATAGGACCAGAGAAGTCAGAGAAAGCTTTCATATATATGGAACAGGGGACAAATATTTCCATGCACAGCTATTTGCATGTCTATCAGCACCCTAGACGGTAGAAGTAATCTGTTAGTGCCTACAAAATACCAAGCATTTTAGTTTATTCTCTTAGCTAATCCCCATTTTTCCTGTTAACCAAAGTTAATGGTCTAGGAAGTTTTATTCTTCCCAGGGTTACTCTGCTGGTTGATTTTGTTAGATCAATCCTTATATAGGCCTTGCATATAAAAAATTTCTGTGCAAAGGGCTATCCAAGTAGTTCCTAATTCTGACAGGTCAGAATCTCTGGACAAATTCCAAAATGCTTGGCTTCCTAGATGCACCAATAATCACCTGATATTTTTGATGTCTGTTCTATCTATTTATTTATTTTGCCATCTGTTTACTTATTTTGCCAATTTTAGTTTCACTGAACATCTTAATAATGTCAGAGATTGTAAGTCATTATTGTACCATGTATAGCCTTCAAGTTAAGATTCCAAATCTTATATCTATGCATTTTACTTTAGTCTCTATACACAGGCTACTGACTACTATTTAACTGAAGAATAAATCCAGTATATATCCAAAGATGTGTATATCAATAACCTAAAGGAACACTTAGAAAACTGAATTCTAAAGGGTCTTGCATCATTGGTATAGGCGTACCTTGTTTTATTTTGCTACAATTTATTGTGCTTCACATGTATTGTGTTTTTCATAAGTTGAAGGTTTGTGGCAATGCTGCATTGAGCATGTCTATCAGCATCATTTTTCAACAACATTTGCTCGTGTCTCTGTGTCACATTTTGGTAATTCTTGCAATATTTCAAACTTTGTCATTACTATACTTGTATTTGTTTTGGTGATCTGTGATTAGTGATCTTTGATGTTACTATTGTAATTGTTTAGGGGCATCACAAACTACACCCATATAAGACAGAGAACTTAATCCATAAATGGGTGTGTCCTGACTGCATCGCCATCTGGCCATTCCCATCTTTCTCCCTCTCCTTAGACCTCCTGATTCCCTGAGGCACGATATTGAAATCAGGCCAATTAATAACCCTACTGCAGCTTCTAAGTGTTCAGGTGAAAGGAAGAGCCACACATCGTTCATGTTAAATCAAAACCTAGAAGTGATTAAGCATAGTGAGGAAGGCGTGTCCAGAGCTGAGACAGGCAGAGAGCTAGGACTCTTATGCTAGTTAGTCAAGTTGTGAATGCAAATGTAAAGTTCTTGAAGGAAAATAAAAGTACTCCTCCAGTGAAGACACAAATGATAAGAAAGAGAAGCAGTCTTATTTCTGATATGAAGAATGTTTTAGTGGTCTGGGTAGAAGATGAAACCAGCCACATCATTGCCTTAAGCCAATGCCTAATCCATATCAAGGCCCTAACTCTGTTCAAATCTGTGAAGGCTGAGAGAGGGGAGGAAGTTGCAGAAGAAAAGTCTGAAGCTGGCAGAGATGGGTTCATGAGACTTAAGGAAAGAAGCCATCTCCATATTGTAGCAGTGCAAGGTGAAGCAGCAGGTGCTCATGTAGACTCTGCAGCAAGGTGTGCAGAAGATCTAAGATAATCAATGAAGGCTACACTGAACAAGAGGTTTTCCGTGGAGATGAAACAGCCTTCTATTGGAAGGAAATACAGTGTAGGTCTTTTGTAGAGTTACAGAGGAGAAGTCAATGCCTGGCTTCAAAGCTTCAAAGGACAGGCTGCCTTTCTTGGTAGAGGCTAATCCAGCTGGTGACTGTCGTAAATTGAAGCCAATGCTCTCTGATCATTCTGAAAATCCTAGAGCCTTTAAGAATTATGTTAAATCTCCTTTGCCTGTGTTCTAGAAATGGAACAACAAAACCAGGATGATAGCACATGTGTTTACAGTGTAGTTTGCTGAATATTTTAAGTCCACTGTTGAAACCTACTGCTCAGGAAAAAGGATTCTTTTCAAAACATTTCTGCTCAATGACAATGTAGCTGGTCACCCAAGAGCTCTGATGGAGATGTGCAATGAAATTAATGTTGTTTTCTTGCTTGCTAACACAATGTCTATTCAGCAGTCTATAGATCAATGAGTAATTTTGACTTTCAAGTCTTACTATTTATAGGTACATTTCATAAGGCTACAGCTGCAATAGATAGTGATTCTTCTGATAGATCTGGCAAAGTAACTTGGAAACCTCCTGGAAAGGATTTACTACTCTGTATGCCATTAAGAACATTAATGATTCATGGGAAGAAGTCAAAATATCAACATTAACAGGAGTTGAAAGAAGTTGGTTCCCCTCCTCATGGATGACTTTGAGGGGTTCAAGACTTCAGTGGAAGAAATAACTGCAGATGTGCTGGAAATGGCAAGAGAACCAGAATTAGAAGTGGAGCCTGAAAACGTGCCTGAATTGCTACAATCTCATGATAAAACTTGAATAGATGAGGAGTTGCTTCTTAGGGATGAGCAAAGAAAGTAGTTTCTTGAGATGGAATCTATTCCTGGTTGAAAATGCTCTGAAGAGTGTTGAAAAGATAACAAAGGATTTAAAATATTATAGGAACTTAGTTGATAAAGCAGCAGCAGGATTTGAGAGGATTGACTCCAGTTTTGAAAGAAGTTCTCCTGTGGGCAAAATGCTGTCAAACAGCATCACAAGCTATGAGAAATAGTTTTTGAAAGAAAGTGTCCAATTGATGTGGCAAATTGAATTGGTCACTTATTTTAAGAAATTGCCACAATTATCCCAACGTTCAGCAACCACCAGCCTGGTCAGTCAGCAGCCACCAGCAGTGGGGCAAGAAACTCCGCCAGCAAAAAGATGATGACTCACCAAAATGCTCAGCTGATGGTTAGCAGTTTTTTAGCAATTAAGGTATTTTTAAATTAAGGTATATACATTTTTTAGGCATAATGTTGCATTCTTCATAGACTACAGCATAGTGTGAACATGACTTTTATGTGCACTGGGAAACCAGAGTTCATTTGATGTGCTTTATTGTGATCCCATGGTCCTTGCTTTATTGCAGTGCTCTGGAAGCAGATCTACAGTATCTCTGAGATATGTCTGTATTTTATCAGCGAAATAACATTATCCATTACCTGGAAGAGTCCTGGTGGTCTCTTCTTTGAGATGGAATGACAGTTTCTGTTTCTGTTTGTTTGAGATGTTGTTTCTGTTTTCGGATAGCACAGTACAAGTTTTAGACACCTCCCAAGTAGAAATCCTTGCAGAAGATGGTTTCCCATCTGGCAATAAAAGCATTTAAAAAACTAATCCCAACATTTAAATAACTGTTGTTTCCTCATTTCTGTGTGTAATATGTCTTTCATGAAAGAGTTGGAAAAAGTAAAACTATTTGTATTTCTCTCTGGCTGTTTTCACATGCTTGAACTCAATTAAGTCTCACAAAGATGTTGTGGAGTATGTCCACCCCATTTACAGGTTTAAAAAAAAGATAACCTCCCAGATGTTAAGAACCTTTCTCAAGGCTGCATGGCAGCTAGGTGAGGGGGTCAGAATTTGAACCTAGGCCAGCCTCAGACTTAATGAGCCCTTCCCTGAGCCAGGTGCTGGGCGAGGTCTTCTCCTTAGGGGAGGACTGTCTGGGGTAGGGTACAAATGTGGCTGATGGGCTCCGTGCACTTCCACCTCTGCTCACTTTCAGATTTCCTCTACTTTCCCCTCTGCCAAGAAATCCATCAGCAAGGTATTTTTGAATAGTTTCTTTGTGTAGTGCATGAGAGAGAGTGAGGGGATTTAGTGTAATTGCTGGGAACACAAACTTTGGAGGACAGTTGAGTTCAAGGAATGCTTCTGCCTTTGGAAGCCTTAACTTGAAAATGCAGGGGTCTTAAATAACACCGTCCTCTCAGAGCTGTTGTCAGGACATTACTTTTTAATGCCTGATAGCTGTTGACTGGCATTTTTAGGGGAAAACTGCTCTGAGATAGTTCCTAAGGAACACCCCTACCCTGACAGAGCCATGCTGGCAGAGAGAGGGTGTAAGAGGCACCCCAGGAAGCAGGCTTTTCCAGACTAGACAGCTCAGAACTGCTTTGCCGCCACGGATTCTCCTCTCTCTCCATTTGCCCAAGGTGGATATTGTTCCTTCGTGGGGACTGAATCATGTAGGCGCCACTTAGCTTGGAAAGCAGGAGCTACATTCAGTACCTCACAACCTCAGGGGCTGGCGGGAAGAAAGGTTTGCAGCAGCTTCATTACCTGGGGAAAAAGAACTCAGAGATGCAGGCACTCTAAGAAAGATGCTCTTACTTTGAGTGTTGAAGAAAATATAACAATTACCTTTTGAAGGCAAAGTGGATGAAAAACAGCTTGGTTCAAAGTACCCTGATCATTTAATCTATTCAGATTCCTTCTGCCTTTCTGAAGATGATTCAAGCCAGACTATCTGTTCCTTCCCCAGGCTAGACCACATGGCCATAACCTGAAGTTCCCATTTAAAGAAACATTTCCTATTCCGAAGAGGAGATTCCTCTAACTGCTTGAGCTCCACACACAGTATCAGGTGTGAGGAATGAGTAGGAGGAGGGATGGGGCAATGATAAATCATCAAATCATCATTGAGCATTTATTATGGTCCTGAAGACTGCACTGCACTAGACCCTGGGATGATTCCAGGGACAAGCAGACTGCCCTCTCTGAGGAACTCACCATCTGCCGGAGGAAAAAGACTTATATATGTGAAATGAGTGAGGAATTGTATTCTATCTAAACTAGAACCAGTAAGATTTTCAGCACCTGGCACAAACACTCTTAAGGAAAAACAGTTACTCAGCCTTTGTTGAAAAATGAATAACAGCTAACATCTATTGACTGTCTCCTGTGTTAGGCACTGTTTTATACATTTTTATGTTAATAATTTTTTAATCGTTATTAATTATTTATTAATCCAGTGAATGCTGTCAGCAACCCTGGGAGGTAGTAGATACTGCAGTAGCCCCACTTGATAGATAATGAAGTAAGGCACAGAGAGGCTAAGCTACTTGCCAGAGAGCCTGCCAATTGTATGCAGTAAATATTTGAACCCTGGCATACTGGCTGCAGTTTTATGTGAAGGAGAATAAGATGGCCTTTTCAAGAACGTGTTTACATTGTGGTTCAGACTAAGAGCTACCAGGCTTTTGTTATCTGCTCATCTGGCTTTGGCTTCTTCCTTAAGACTGTAAGCACCCTCCCTCTTTCTAGAATTTTGACCAGCTTGGACCAACCCTGTGCTATTCTGCCCCGCCTCCCCCTGGCCCCACCAAGTCTCGCATTTGTAGTTTCTCTTACTGAGCACATTTCTAAATGAGGACGTTTGCTCTGCTTTAAGGACATACAAATGGCTTGCCCTCACCTGTCAAGCATGATCCTTGTATTTTACCAGGCCCATTATGAACGCAATCTTTCTGTCGAAAATTTGCATACCTCCTTTCTTGAAAAGTAATGACAGCAATTTCTTTCCCTCCGTTCACTTTCTGAGTGTCTCATTTAACGGCACCTGTGAAACCGACAGGCGCAGAGATGAGAAGTGAAAGAGAGCAGTTGATTAAATCATCATCAAGTCGGGCCTCAGAAAGTCAATTCTGCTTGCCGTCTGCAATGATATCCTTTTATCTTAAAGTAATGAGCTATGGCACTTTTGCATCGGGTAATGCGATAAGTTCTATTAGCATGTTCCATTTGCCTCACAAGCAAGGGCAAGTCATTTTAGCTAGCTCATATCACTGCAATCAAAGCAATTGGCTTCCCAGGCAGAGAAGAAAGGGAAAAGGCTCAGGGTGATTTCTATGGATCACAACACAGCGGAAAAAATAGACTCTTGTATTATTTTAACCCATAACATACTTTTCCTTTTTATTCATCAGCAAATTTGGGTTTTATTAGCTCACACAAGACTCTGAAAAGAGCCAAGCTTTAGTTGAAGCAAACCTAGGGGGCTCAGGCCCCACCCAAACGAACAAGCAGCTGTGATCTGGAAACAGAAAATTGCAGCATTGCAGGGGGTCACAAATAGAACACCACCAAAGAACAGAGCTGGGAAGTTCTGCCTAGTAAGAACACTGTAGTCTCATAGTATACTCTTGCTTCACACCATCTTCAAAGTCATTTGTAATAGGTCCCCAGGCAGGTACGGATTAATTCTATTGATGACTTAGAATCAGTAAATCAATGACAAGAGGCCAAGGATCTGTTGCTTAAGCTTAAAAGAAATCGTTTACAAATCACCCAGCCTTTGACTGTCAGTTTTACCTTTGGACAAGAAACTCATTTTTCTCATATTGGCAATGATTGAGGCTTGTGGGGTCTCTGGGTTTTAAGCAAATTTCATCTTTGGGGTTTATATATGTTTATACTTGGCAAAATGTGACTTCCTTTCTTCTAAGAGGAAAAAAAGGTGCTGAACTCCAAAAATGTCTGAAATATCCACTTCTCTCCCTACTTCCAAAATCCAACAATATTTTTATGAGCTAAGTGGAAATTCACAGCATACAGATTGCTTCATGAAATATACCTGGATTTCAAAGTGTCAAAAAGGAAAATAATTCTGAAAATCTGTGAGCTTTAGATCTTCAGGTTTGGATAACTTGATTTCTGGCAATATATTTGCACTTCTGATGAGTTGTCAGAATGAAGCTAGCACATAATAGGCACTTTAAAGTGATTTACTAAATGAAAATGTATGACTATCTGAGAGACCCTAGAGAAGGAAATAAGAAGTGTTCCGTTAGCCCCCTCAGATCATACTGGTTGTTTTGAGCTCTGGCCAGTTCAAGCTAAGGACTTGCAAAAATGCCAGATTCTGAGAATTTCCCATGTAGGCATGATAGGTTACCAGTACAGAATCCCAGAAGGTTCTGGAAGTTTGCTCTCCATTATGCCTCCTGAAAAGCAAAAGATGGTGGATCTTACTTCATTTTCAATTGTGCTCATTTTGTGACTGTCAGAAGCTTTATTATTATCTTTTAAACTACTGTCTGGCACACAAGTCTTTTAATTAGGCTTTCATTTTTTCTGAGCTTTTTCTTTGATCAGGCACAGTTATCATTGAGATAGAGGGGAAGAGGAGCCACTGACATCATCTTACAATCAGTAAGAGTACCTCAAGCCATTTTTCAGGATAAAAATATTCTTTTTTATCTGGGGCCCCAAAGGCTTTAAATTTCACTGAAAGTCCAGAGCCAAAATGAGAGAAATATAAACAATGTGAAATGAGGGCTTTGTGGAGCGAGAAAAGACAGAGAGCATCAGACTTGCCGTTACATGGCACAAAATGGCTGCCTGAGTTTGCAGGTACAAAGGATTGGGCAGGTAAGCAGTTGATGGCAGACGTGTTTGTGGCCACCGTGCCGCTGCCTCACTTCCTTAAATAAGAAAATACGTGTCATGTTTTCTGCAGGTGGCTACTTCTGAAATTGCTTTTAGGTGAGGGATGTCTTTATGGTCTTAGATAAACCGTCTGCCCCAGAGGGGAATCAATTTGTTTTGTCGCTGGCAAAGTTAAATTGTACTTGATGTTAGATGCTGTAGTTTACAAGTTGAGGTTCTCCCTCATTTTCCTCTCATTTCCTTTAGGCAGACAGAAGAATAAAATAACTTTGTTCAGCAATGGTGTTCAGCCCTGACATCTTTGGTGGCAATGATAAATGGATTTGAGATACGAAATAACTGTTCCAGCAAGGTCCATTGAGCAGAATAGAGAGCAATGCCCTCCTCAATGTCATTGTATGTGATATATTCAATGATTGCCACTTTCTGCTTAAGAATGCATTCCATCACGAGGTACCTAGAATTCCATCTTGTTACTTCATTCTGAATGAGGCAGAGAAATGTCACCGACCTTGACTTACTTCAATTTGGATCAGAGTGTTAAAACACAGATATTGAGGTTCTCAAATGGAAACAAGAAATGTTTGCTTTTGAGCAAGTACCATAAAATCATAATCACATCTTGTCTGGGCCTTTTAATGGAAGATATTTTCTTCCGTGCCCCGACTCTAGTCTCCGCTAAGAATTTTAGCCCTGCTTAGTGTGTTTACACATACATCCCATCATATTAAGCATTCAGTCAGTGTATCCTGAGCCTTCTTTCTTTGATGTTACCGGTCTTTTAAATCATACTTTGCTTAGGCTGCATGGAACCAATCACCATTGGAAGAATTCTAGAGAAGAATGAGATGGATTATGAATAGGGCTATGCACCTTCTGTGTCCCAAGGCCTGGAAACACAGAGCTAAGCAGGGCCTGTGTCCTCCCTGTGTGGAGGTTCACTCTCTCTGGTGGGGCGATCTGCTATGGCAAACAATGACACCACCATTTTGTAAGGAGTGGAGATAGAAGCAATTAATTTTAAGAAGAGCATTAAAATTCTAAGAATTCTTAATTCTAAGAATATTACTGGACAATTTGAAGAGGGAACAGCAATTTTAAAGGTGAATTAAAGGTTTTAGGTGGAAACTTGGAGGACTAGAATTCCAGGCAAAGAGAATTGCTAAGTGCACAGGTGGGAAGGCCTGAGGTAAAAGCAAGTGCATGTGCGTGTGGCTAGAGCAAGGATGTGTTATGGTAGAATTGCTCAAGTGTGCGTGCAGGCCAAAGCCAGTTTGTGAGCTGTTTGTAACTAATCTGCTGTGAGGTTAGTATGGCAGTTGAGAGTAGCATTTGGAAACCTTTACAGCAATTTAACAGAGTAATTTTTACATCTCTTAAATCTAATAATGAGATATACTTTTATATGTCTTTGCTGTTTCATTTTTTTTCAGCAATTTATTTTTTATTATATTTTTCAAAAGTATTGGAAATTAAAGGAAACAAAACAAAAACAAATGGTCCTTCCCCACAGAAGGCTTTCAAAGTACTGTTGGAGGAATGATTGGGAGTGGGCATCCGGAGAGCTGGAAGCACCATGAAGGGTTTTCATTGCCCTCCCTAGGCTGTGGGGAGGGTGGTGATAAAACTGAAATTTAGGGTATCTATTCTGATCATAAAGGACTCGGATTAGAAAAAGAAGAGACTGTATGTCCTAGAAAGCAGTCGTGAGCCTCTTGTAATAACAAAATAAGAGCCTGAACTGAAGCAGTGGCCACATCTATGGAGATGGAGAAGATTTAGAAAGTAGAATCGATAATGTAGGGTGAGAGGAAGATAGGTCTGCTCAAGAATGGAGTCAAGAATGATAACAAGACTCCTCGCTTAGAGTGTATGGTGACATCATTACCAGGAGGAGCACGGGAGAGGGGCAGCTTTGGGATGAGCAAAAGATCATGAGTCCAGGTTCAGATGAACACTTGAGTCTGAGGTGCTTACAGGACTTTGGGGAGGATGTGGATTGTAAACAAAATACATATGTCAATAATAGTTCACATTTATTGTCCACACTTACTCTACCATGATTTGTTTAAGCTGTCTGCACATATTGACTCATTTTCTCATGAGGGACATTTCTCATCATGACCCACATTTTATGGATAAATAAGACACAGAGAGTTTAAATAACTTCCCCAAAGTTTCATAACTGGTAAATGGTGAGCCTGGAGATTTTTTAGTCTCAACATATAAATGGTAGGTGGAACAGAGGGAATCTTTAAGGACTCCTCTGGAAATCATGTAGAAATAATAGAACTCCAAACGCAACTCTGGGGAGGCAGTGATGTTAAAAAACATTCAAGAAAAGAAGGGCCATGAAAAGATTTTAGGAAAGAGCAGTGTCTATGAGTGTGTACAGGGGGAAAATTCCAGGATGTTCAATTGAAACAATCCAAATATCCAGCACTAGGGAGTTTTGTTACTAGGTTATTTACAATCCATACATTGGATTGCAATGCAGCCTTTTGGAAAAAAAAGTAACATTACAAGGAAAATTTTACTCATTAAAGAAAAATATTTGACATATTATGTGAGAACAAAGCAGGTTCCAAACTAGTAGAAATTCATTGCATTTCTTAAAATGTGTGTACCAAGGATGGAGATGGTAGAGAAAAGACTGGAAAAAAATTACGTAGGGGTATTGGCAGCATTTATCTATGGATGGTAGGCTTATGGCTGGTTTCTTAAAATGTATTCAATAAATATATATTAATTTTTAAAAGGAGAAAATATTGGGTGGATGGATTTATTGTTTATTTGAAGAGTTCAAAGGGTGGGCCTTTGGGAAAGGAAGAGGGTGCTTCCCAAGCTTTACTTCTAATTTGCGAAACTCCAGGGAAGAGAAGGTGGTAACAGGGTTGGGTGGGGACGTGCTGGAATGGCTGGAGGTGCACAGGTTAGAGACTCGTCCCTTTTTCATTCTGCATTTGAGGCGTGTGGCTTGGATTTCATGCCGATTTCTCTCTTCTGTCTGTGGTAGGTTTGGGTCACATCTTTGTCTGAAGGCTGAGTGACCAGGAATTCTTCCCTGTCTGGAGGGTAAAGACTAGTTGTTCATTTTCATTTCTTGCTTTTAAAATGGAGGAAAATATTTTCAGCTTTGCACAAAGGGCTTTGAAATCTAGTCATGGAGCATACTCTGTCACCTCAAGCTGGTCGTTAGTGTGCACCTTGTTTGCTAATAAACCAACACAGGACCCTGATGTCAAAATGCTTAAAATGATCATATCAGCTGGGACCCCATTTCTGTATTTGACATGCCTTCTCCATTTCCCAGCCTCATGCAGAACATAAACCTGAGTCAGGAGGTGGCCCGATGTGAACTCTTATAAACTGGAGACGGTTTACCTAGGGATTGGGGAACAGACACTTCTTCTTTAACCTTTCAAGATCAAGAATCATTTGGCCAAAAATCCACAACATATTGAACTTAGGGTGTGAAAGCCATACAGTGTATTAAATGTGAATTTGAGACCATGAATTCTACCCACACCGACTCTGTAAAACAGCCTCCTCTTTTCACAAAGCAGGCCCATAAAGTGCTGCCAGTGAAGCAGAAAGCCTCCCCAGGACTGTGGCTCTCTTTCTGTCTGGGGTTGTCAACAAACCTCCTTTATGAGTGGAATAGACCCCTTGTATGTGTCGAGCTTCTGGCTTTTTACAGTGTGTTAGGAGCCAGGCTAGGCAAACGCTAGGCACTGTTTGCTGAGTGCATTTATTGCCTTTGCATAATTTATGAGCTGGAGGGGCTGACCATCATTCGTCTCTGCCAGGGGCTGGCACTCGAGGCTCCAGAGAGCGGAGCTGTAAATTGGATGGTGCGCTCCTGCTGAGCTCACGGCAAAGTCCTCGGGTCAGTATGGGAATTTAATACCAGAAATGGAACTGTTTTCTCAGCGCACCATGTGGGCCCCAGTGCAGCGGACACCGATTTGGCAGACTCTGCGACTGGCCCTGTCGAGGAGCTGTCACTCACCCGGCATGTTGTGTGGGGAGCCTGAGCATTTTTAATCGGCTTGGCATCCGTGCTGCTTCCATAATGGATACCAGTAGGTCTCGGTTCTTCACCATATGCTTAACTCTGGAGACAAGGTGCTTCTGGGTATATCAGTAATTACTTGATGCAGAATTAAGTGGACCTTGAAATTAGAACTGGACTGTTGGAAAGCAGGAAGCTTAACACTTTGATAGAAATAACCATTCCCAGGGACACACTGCTGTTAGGACTGAGGGGGGCATGGAGAGTGGTGGTACTTTACCAGCCTCCCCATTCCTTCTGCCCCCTGCACACCAGTCCTTGGGGATGGGGGCAAATGCTCTACCACAGCCTTCAGCTGTCATTGATTACCTCACAAGATGGGCTGTGAACATCTGTGAAAATGAGCCTGCCTAGAAAAATACTCTTCTCTCTTCCACACCCCTCCTGAATCATGCTTTGTCACTCTTGAAAATGTGCCCAGAACTTGGGAACCTCAAGGAAGCCTTAATTAAAGGCAATGGAAAAATCACAAAACCAGAAAAGCTGTTGTTCCTCATTTGTCTGTTGTTCTAGGCTTTCAAAGTCTTCATCTCACCTTGGTTGACTTACTGTAGTAGAGAAATCATCATTAGGCAAAAGAAAGTAAGTTTAGACAGTCTGAGGCCAGAAGCTTGGTTGAAAATGGTGGAGCTGTGCTTGGTCTAAGCACCGTCACTAAAACCCGTATGACCCTGTGGCCTTGAGGAGCCAGGGGGAAAGTCAGCAATGTCGCACCCTCCAGGCTGTAAGGTTGTCGTGTTAGTGCCTGATGCTTACAGTACAGAGAGCTGAGGTGAAAAGAGGAAATAGCCCCCAAGTTGTGTTTTGTAATGGCAAGATGTCCCTTTGGATAGGGTTTTTGTTACTTTCAATTGAAAGCACGCTAACAGCAGTTTATATAATAAGGCAGCTTACTGTTACCTGAACAAAAAAAGTCCCAAGGCAGGCTGCTTTGAAGTTGGTTCAACTGGCTCCTTTGAGCCAGGTTTTTCCTTCTTTTTGCCCAACCATCTTGCTTTTGTACTTAGCTTTTTGCCTCATTTCTACAAGACGGCTGCCACAGATCTGAACAGCACATCCTCATACAATCATGTTCAAAGGCAAGTGGCAAGTGCTTGCTACTCTTCTCATTTTTTTGAGGAGAGGAAAATTTTCCAGAGCCCCAACAGGCATTTCTTCAAATCTCAGCCAAAATTGGGTCTTAGGACCACCCTTAGCTGCAGTGAAAGTTTGAAAAGAGAGAATATCTGGCTTTTTCAATCTTAAAATGTCAGGAGAAGGTACAGACTAGGGAGAAGGGGGTTGTGAATGGCTGTGGGTATCTAGCCAGCAGTACCTGCTGAATAAGCAAATTTATTTTCTGTTTCTGTTTATAGCTACATCATCTCCCATGTCCAGGTGGCCACACTAAAAATTCTTGGCATCAACCTAGACTCATCCCTCTTACTTGCTTCCTGTATCTGTGTGTTATCAAGTCCTATTGTTTATACCTTCAGAATTGCTCTGCCATCTGTTCCTCCCCTTCTCAAACCACGTCCTGTGCTGGGTTGGACAGTGTAACGGCTGCCAAGCAGGTCTCCCCGTGACCCACATCTTGCCCCACATGCAGTGTCTCTCCTCCTCCTAATGGGAAGGGCCTTCTTCATGGAATATGGCTCCAATCCCGCCACACTGCTGCTTGGTGCTTGTGTTCTAGCTCTATCTCTAGTGCTAAACTGAAAGCTACTTTAAGGCCAGTCCTATGTCTTGGTTGAAAATCTGTCTAGCTTAACAGAGCTTATCAAGAGCTGTTGAGTTGAATGAATGAATATATTTATCTGCTATGCATTTACTTTAATAAAACACATCCCACATTTTGAAATCAAATGCTGGATAACAAAACACTCTTGGGGTTTCTTTTATTTTTTATTGTGTTATATTTTTCTCTCTACTTCTGAGGAACCCAAAGCTTTCTTTTAACTGTCATTCTCTGGATATCCCAAAACCAACTCAGTAATTGGAATTGGGGAGCTGGTAGATATGGTGTGAGTCTACTATCTTAAAACATTTTTTTCCCCATATTGTTGATTTATTACCCTGATTTATTGGATATTTGATTTATTATTTTTATCCTTGGCATGTGTTTTAGAAGGAACATTCCCTTTTCTCTGGGCCTCTGAGCCCTGGAAAAGGCAGCCATTGGAAGTGGTGAGCCTTGCCTAGAATGTCCTGTTTCCCTCAAAGTCCAACTGGGAGAATGCAATGCCCAGAAGTTCTCTTCCTCTAGAAAAGTACCAGGAGAGGTGCAACCATTCATTCACATTAGCTAAAGGTAGAAGGGCTTCCTTAAGATGTCAATTTTGCTCTGAAGCCCATTGAACGATCTTGATTCACCTTAGTCCTGTGGCCGGCTCCTGGATGGGCACCCCCTCTCCAGTGCAGTAAAGGGTGCTCAGTAGTGTGATCAAGTGCCTTGCCAGACTGAAGACTGACCACAGGAAGAGCCGCAGCACTCAGGCATCTAATGAGATGAACAGAGCAACTGCTCAGCATTTTGTTCCTGGTTCTGTTTACCAGTGCTTGAGCTGAAGAAGCCCTTTCTAGCTCAGACAGTGTTTCCTATTCACTTGTCTTGCATTTCTTGTTTTTTTTCTGTATCAAAATCTAAAGCCTACACAGTGTTTGTACTAACCCTTATTCTCTTGTCTTCCTTTTCAGTGTGATAGCGACAGCGACCAGGAAGAGAAGGTAGGACACCCCCCTCACTGTGGGCACAGTGGGGCACTGTGTTTCTCCCACATGTAGCTGCAGGGTGGTGCGGCACTAGCTTCACGTTGACAACACCTTTTCTGTTCTGCAGAGATGGGTTTTATTCACCCAGTGACAATTCCTATGATAACACATTTAATTTGTAAGGTCCACTTTTTTAAATAAGCCCTTCGATACTGCATATATATGACACTTAGTTTTCACTTTATACAGGATTTTTAAAAGGAAATATTTTTATAGCCATCTGATTTTTTTCTTTTTTAATCCTTGATTGGAGAGTTAAACTTGCTAATATACGTTTATAATGTCATATCTTCATTTCTTTTACTGAACCATATGCTTCTTCCTGCTTTTCTGTGCATATTGGCCTTCTTGGCAGAAATGTGAATGTTGTGTTTCTAGGAATCTCATCATGGGGTGAGAGGTGGGTGGGGGGCTTAGCGGGAGCTGCTCTTGTCCCCTCCCAGTGGGTGGCCAGGTGGAGGACAGTTCTTCCAGCAGGTGCATACTGTGTTTCAAGGCTGATGGCCACTAGCCTCTGTATCCAGCTCAACATGGATCAAGGAAAAGAAATCGATTTTTGAGCTTTCAGAAGATTGGATCACAACCTGGTAAAGTGAACTTTCTGCCACCTGAAGCACAGGGATTGTTTTCCGTTTGGTCTTCCTTTCTAGCTGTGCCAGTCTCCCAACCAAATTTATTTGCAGTTTTATTCCTACTTTATGTATTTCAAAAAGAGTTATCCTCAGTTTGCTGGTTTCTGTATTGCTTGGTACCGCAAGAAAGGGACTAGTCCTCCCTTCCCCAGTTTCTGGATCTGTCCTGCATAGCTCGCTTTCCTAAACCCTGTTCTCTGACTTTCGTCTCTTACGTGCTTGCAGATTTTACTCAGAATCCTGCAGTTAGTCTTTAATGGGATCTTTCTATCAAGCCCAGAATTTTCCATCCTTCTCTGCTGCCAGCCTCCAAGAGCTACCTAAAGGCTCTTGTTCTGTACTGTTGTTAATTTGAATTCAGCATATGTAGCCTGTTATAAAATGCGACACATCATCATTTGAGCAGGTCAAGCGTATTCAGATGAAGACAAATGGTGCTTATTTGATTTCCTTAAAATCAGGAAATGAAAAAAGTGCTCTCTGGAGAAATCATGTTCTGCCTGCCTTGGATGATAGACCAATGCATGTCCCCTAGATAAGAACAGGCTCTCGCCTTGAGGTTTTTATCTCTGAAGGACGGCCAGGACTGTCAGCTTGCTGACATGTGCATTATCCATGTCATTTTAAACAAAGTGACCTATGGAAGGGTGTGCTGTGCTGTGACATGGTAATGGGCTGTTGGATGACAGGGAAAGTACACACTGGAAAGGGGGCTATGGATTATTCTTTTGTTTAACTGACAAGTAGGAGCTTCCTTCCTACAGCCCCTGAGAGTGTTAGTTCTTTGAAAGTAGGTTCCCTGGTGACTCAGGCAGCCAGTGTATAGTGGGTGCCAGAAACCTCTGGACAACACTAGAAGTTCAGTGTTCAAGGCATGCCCTGGCCCTGGAACTCTCCAGGCCACATTCCCCATGGCAGATGGCATCTTATTCTTTTGGGCATCAGAGGCACCCAGGGAGGGACTAGTCCTTTCACAGGTGATGGTTGATCCACTTTCCAAGTGGTGGCACCTCTCCAAGGAGATGAGCCTTCTTCAGGGTGGCACAGCCGAGCAGACATTCTTTCTTTAAGAGGCAGTGTGAATTCCAGAAGGGTTCCCCGTCTCCAGCAGTGATAGAAGATGGTAAGGATGTCCAGGTTTGGATTCCATTTAGGAGTCTTGATCAGCAGTCTCAACCTTGACCGAACATGAGTCATCCACAGAAAACCATAAAAATCCCAATGCCTGATCTCATCCCAGGCCACAGAGGTATCTACCACCACTTGTCTAGATGATCACCTAATGCTGGTCATTTCTAGAATTTCCAAAGCTGCCCATGGTTTTTAGAGGACCTGGGGGCCTCGGTGTTTCTTGCATGCCGAGAACACCCCAAGTAGTCCCTTCCTGGGACCTGAATTCCCAAGTCACTACTGCCTAGGCTTCCATCCCCGAGTGCAGGAACCAGCAAAGTGTCAGACAGAGTAACAGGCAGTGGGCAGGTAGTCTTGACAATTTCAGGGCAATGAGGAGAGTACAGAGATGTTTATCAGCAAGGCCACAGAGGGGTGATGATGGGGTGGGCACATTAGAGTGTTCTCTGTCGTGTGCACACTTCCTGCCTCGGCCACCCTGGTCACCTTTGCTGTGGACTGCGGTGGCTCTGCAGGTCCTCTTTCACAGCACACACATTATCTGTCCCTGCCCGCCAGCAGACACTCTTCAGAGGGCTCCCAGCAGGGCCAAACAGCAGACCTGCTGCTGGGGCCCAGTACAGTTAAGACTGTCAGGCTTCCCCTTTTGCACTGAGATTGTCTGGTGTTTATCAACAACTTTAACACTATCCTCTCAGACTTCTGCTCCACACCAGAGCCTGGGCTGCTGTTAGTCTCCTCTGTGCCGGAGCCTCCTGCCTGGGCCCCCCATCGAAGCCCTAAGCTAACCAGGTTGCTTTCATGTGCTCACTTGGAGAATTCGCATTCAAATCTGAATTGCTAATGGTGGAGAAGATGCCACTCAGTGTCCTGGGATCCCTTCAGCAACCCCACCAGGGATGCTGCTGGAGGCTAAAGTGAGACTTGCAGGGACCCACTGGGATTTCTCTCCGGAAGACCTGTCATTCTCGTACTCCATAGGGAACTGTGGAACTGGCAGTCTAAAATTAGGGTACTGTATTTCACACAGCTGACTGAATTAAGATAAACTCTGCTTTACTCTGATACGAAGCTGTAATTTATAAAATGATACCCTTACTAATTAATGTGGAAGTGACTGGGAAAGGGGTTGAAAAAGCAGAGCTTTCCATAAATGCAGGAGACGTACTTGTGCACAAAGAAGGCTTTGATGAGACACGGAGCAGAGCGTCGCTCTCAGCCTCCCCTCCCAGCCAAGTGGATACATTCTGCTTCCTGTCAGAGGACCTGGAGGACTTCTGGGAAGAGTAGAAACTAGGTGGGGAATAGAGAAGGCTGTGAGCACTCCGCATCTTAGAGGTGGGGTTGTTCTTCATTGTACTTAGTACAAAGAAAAGAGGCAGCACTTGGCACCATAATTACCAAATGATGCATTTCTTCCAGCCCCCAACTCAAAATGAATTGGCATCACAAGAACAAAGAGGTAACGTGCGTATTTCCAATTATTTGGCCTGTATTTTCTCACATCCTCTCTCTCTCTACCACTAACAGTAGCCCATTGTGCTAAGAAACACCCCTATTTAGTTATGAAGTTAATACAGAGATTGAAAGGAAGTCTCTGTCCACCTACCCACTTTCCATGTGTTGTGTGGGCCATGTGACAGAGCTGGTTGGAAGTACAGTGCCCAGTGGTCAAGCACTCGGGCCTCTGAGTCTGTTGGCCTGGGGTGTCTCTGACTCTTACTTCTCTGTAGCCATGCACAAACCTCAGTCTCTTGTCTGCCAAGTGAGGGCAACAGCAGCCCCACCATAGTGCTGTAACAACTACACAAAGGTGCGTGGTTTGGAGCCTTGTGCCCTGAATCGCTGCATAAATGTTTGCTTCCATTAGTTTTACTTAGGGGGAAATGAGAGGACCACCTGGGGAGAGAAGAAGTCTGTCCTCCTCTTCAGAAAGCTTGGGATCTGCCAGAGGATGTGAAGTGTGATTTTTCTCCCACTGGAACCCAAGGCTCAGCCTTCATCCCCTAGGGTACTTCTTCCTGATACAGGCAGTATAAAATACAGAAGGGTTCCCAAACAATGATTTTTAAACCGTTTTCCCCAAACATCAGGCTTTCCTCTGGGCACAACCTGGAGCCAAGAGCAAGCATGCTGTCCTGGCAGGATCAGATGGCAGCTGAGCGGATTGTACAGCCCTTGTGCCACAGGCCAGACATGCCAGGTCTCAGGTGCCCATCACAGGAGGGAGGGTCTGATTCAGTATGTCTGGGGTATGACCACAGCGGCTGTATGTTTTTTTAAAGCTTCCTTAGGTGAATTTGATCCACATTTGGTTTTGAGAACTCCAGCCTTATAGCAAATACCAAAGAAAAACCTTTCCTTTCCCTCTTAACACTTAAAATTTTGACAGCTCTGGAGAAAGACTTGAAAGCTACAGAGGTGTGTGTGGGCATGTACCCATGTGCTTCTGTATATAAATGCATGGTATATACATACATGCAATACACACATACACAATCTCTTCATAGATAAAAACCATTCTCCTCTTCCTAATGAAGCTTTCAGCGTGATGCCTGATTGCAGTTTCCTCTCTGGGATTTCATGATAGGAATGACCATCTGGAGAAAGTTGCTCAGTTCTTGTGACTTGCTTACATGCCCTGGTCAGCCTGCTGGGACACTGGCTAACTGCAAATGCAGTACACCTGATTTTCCATGTCAGCTCCTCTCCCCCTATGCACACACACTCCTGTTTTTTAACTCATCCTAAAATGTGTTGTGTTTCATCATTTTACATACACTTGTGTGGGAAGGGGGCAGCCTCTAAGAAAAACAACAAGAAAACCAGCAGAGGCTTATTATGTTGCTAACTGAATACAAACCACATGCCTAACTTGGCTCCTGAAGAACTCAGAAACTGCTGAAATGTCAGACCCAAGACTGGGCATGTGGCTTGTGCTTATAGTGGAAGAGCCCCATCCTTGATTGGCCACATTTCATACTTGGTAAAGATTGTGCACCCTCAGCAATATTCCAGGGGCTCAGAAGGCCCTCATGTTCCTTGTAGAACCCCCATCTTTGGTTTTGAAATAGGTCATATTCTGATCAGGAGACAACTTAGAGATGCTCTCCTATTTTACAGCTAGAGAAAGGAATTTTCTCTTCCTGTTCATTTGCATAGCAGCAAAGCAAACAACCATGGCCCAGGAGAAGAGCAGGGACCTGTGTTCTTTAGCACTTAGCATAGTGACTGGCACAAATTATGTGTTCAGTAATGTCCACTGATTCACTAAATTTTCCTGAATACTCATCGCCAACTAGAGGGGGTAAGTGAAACCAATTCAGAAAACTGGTACTTGAACCTGAGTGTACTTCATATAATCATAGCATTTATTTTCTAGACTCCAACAAATACATGGTCTCTTCTTCAGCCTTCTATATTTCTTTCACAATTTTATTTTCTTATAAGACCCTTTTAAGCCATTTATAAATTTTCTCTTATTGGGAAATGTCTATAATTATTGGCTGGATTTCAAGAGCTTTCCATTTTGGGTGCCTGATTTCTATACTTCTATACTGCACATCTACTCAACTTCTTACCTCTCTAAGATTATGTCTGAGTCAAAATGACATTTTGGTGTTATTCCAACACCATCATATTTCCAACTGGCTTAATTCTGTCATATCCATTCAAAATTCCTATTGATACCATCCTTGGATTAAATTTCTACTGCAAATTATTTTAAATTCTCATTAATTTTTATCATGTCATAGCATTTTCCTGCCAAACCAAAAGTTGCTTCAGTCACATTGGCTGTGTATGTGGTATATATGTCCATTACTACCATGTCCTATACCTGAAGAAGACAGAGGTTCTAAGCATTCAGATTTTTTGATTAAATAAAAATCAATACAATGAATACTCAGGAGTTATTGGAAATTTGTCAGACCTCTTTAGCTGAACTCTTGTTTCTTAAAATGAATAGTAAGAAGAAAGAACAGATCCTAGATAGTCTGTTTTTCAGCATGGATGGGTTATGGGGAAGGGTTATCAGAAGACATGGCTTCTTATTTCGCACTATCCAGCTGTATGGCCTTAGGCAAGATACTTAATGTTGCTGAGCCTTAGTTTTGTCATTTATAAAATGAGGCTGGATTCAGTGATCTAATACTGAATATCTTGACTTTCTATGTAGCTATTTACCAAGGTCCTAACAACATGTCAGACCCAGAAAGGAATTAATATGTGATTATATTTTCTCTTTGCCAGTGTAAAATGAAGATTATGCAAAAAGTGTCCCCATTGTTTTCTGTCTTTCATATTCCATAGAATGAATAAACATAGTAGTAATTCAGGGCACATCTGTGTTGACTCAAGTAAGTGAAAGAAACCTATATGTGGGCCTAGTGTATAAACAAGTTTATTTCCTATTTTTTGGTTCATTCATTCATTCATTCATATCCACCGACTTTCATATTTTTTCAAGTATCTCCTGATGAGCCAGTGTGGGCGCTGTAGTTGTTCACTGTCCAGGATCCTGGCTCCTTTTCTCATAACATGCTGCTTCCCTCTACATGAGGGTGATTTGGGACATGCCCAGAAGTGGCATTTGAGAACCTCAGCGATATTTGTGCCTTGCCCTCCTTGTGCTGCAAGAGACCTGGATTATATCGTATCTATTCACCTACAAGCCCTCTAGCTTCTAAAAATTCAAACATGGCAGCTGCTCAGTAAGCACTGAATTAATACAATTTGGGTCCACTGACAACTTAGATGTACAGCCTTTTCTGAAATGTGACTTTTTTTTAACCTGGGAAGCAGTTGTCCAAGGCAAGAAGGGAAGAGCTCCAAGGTGTGTGTTTTAACACTGAAGATAAATGCAAAGCCAGCCTGTGGGCCAGCGTGAGTCATTAGGAATGCAGGTGATACCAGCCAGCAGACTAAGCATGAGCCAGATTTGGTCAAGGAACTCAGTCTTCTTTTATTGTATATCTATGTGTGTAAACATTTAATATCTTATTAGATCATAGGCTTCCAGCAAGTACTCGACATCTAGCATGTAGATGCTTTATAAATATTCATGTCATACCTGGAAGTTGCTCTGTCAATTATCTAAGTCCCAGGAAGGAAAAGGGACCTTTCACGGTCCCCCAGGCAGTGTAGAGAGGAATGGGCCTGGACTGGAAGCCCATTCCTTAGCTTCTGGCCCCAAATCTTCTGCATCTCCTGCAGTCTCTCTAGACTTCCCTTCCTGTGACCAGCGCATAGGAGGAGGGACCGTGGTATCTCCAGAGCTGCTGAACTATACCCCGAAAAGTGGTTTCAGTATGTGTGCTGTCTGCCACTGCAGGGCCCGCTGGTGTACCCCCTGGCCACTGGGTCCCACCTTGCAGAGGGTCTCAGGTTCCTTTGAGGTTGCAAGGCCTTCCCATTTCTGACAGCTGTGCTGCGTAGGGTGTTCCTGCAGCCCAAATGGTAGTAAATATCTGAAGCAGCCATGTACATGTTAAAGATTATGTATTTGCCACTAAGGGGAGAATATAGTGTTTATTGGCTGGAGTGCGTGCTGGCTGAGCTGATTACCACACAGCACTCTGTCAACCAATGATTTGTCCTGTCCTTTATCATCTGTGTCACTCAGCAGTGTGCTGGCAAAGGGAACAGATCACCCCCTTCCCTTTTTTTGTACCCATTTTGTGTAGAAAATTTGTATTTACTTTGGGAGTGTAATTTGTTCCTCATGGATAATGTGACCCTGAGCGGAGCTGGATCATGGGTTAGTTGAAGTGATATTTTCCGCTAATGGTAGTCGTACATCATTGCTGTCAGCTCGGGTTAGGAGGCAAGCACATTACAGCTCCATTTTACCTCTGCAGGCATCTGGGATTATTTGCCATAACCGAGTATGACATGACCGCACTACAGAGTGCATTAAAATTTTACTGGCTTCTCAGGCAAGTTCCCCGGCTCCAGTGTGTGCTTCAGGCAGGCAGTCTGATGGGGAGCCCAAGGGCCCTGACTTCCTGAGCAGAGGTGCTATGAAAAGGAAGGAGCTAAGCAGGGGCTCTTCTCTTATGCTAAGAAAGATGCCAGGGCCAGAATATGTGGGGAGCTAGCCTACAGGTATGTGCTTCTCCGAACATCCCAGCCTGTCAGGTGACTGGCTGCCTTGAGCCTATGACGTGCCCACTGCAGTCTGCTCTCTCTTTGATGCTCAACTTCCAGAGGTAGACTGGGCAATAGCTCCTTCTTCAAGGAAAGCCAAGGGTAAGCCCCAGTCCCTGCCAAGCCTGGGCTGATTTTTATTGTTCTTGTCTGCCTGTGGTCAGACAAAGGAAAGAGGCATGGGTCCTTAGAATGGCAGAATCCATGTCCATCCATTCAGCTGGACTGAGTCTGATATTCTCATAAACCCAGTTAGAAACATTTGCCAGGATGTTTACACATTGCCTCATACAGTCTCACACCAACCCAATATAGTGTAAGCATGATTACTCCATTTTACTTGTAAGGAAACTAAGGTTCAGATAAATTAAGTAACATACCTAATGTCCTAATGAAGGCAGTGATGGGATTCTTGCCTTTCATCCAGATCTTGCTGACTTCAGTCCTGTAATGTTCAGTGCTATGTAGAGATAATAAATAACTACTATCTAAATAATGTTTATGTATGCTTTACATGTATTGATTTGTTTAATCCACATTACAACTGTAACAGGTAGGTGCTAATGTTATCCCCAGTTTACAGAGGAAACTTGAGTAACAGAGAGCAAATAACATGAGCTGGTGAGTGGCAGAGCCAAGTTTCGAACCCAGGTTGTCTGGTTTCCAAGGCAGCACTCTTAGCCACTAAGCTAGGCCCTCCCTCATTGCTACATTCCAGTAAGGCTGAGGACTGATAAGAAAAGGCCAGTGAGAATAGTAATGTGTTGGCATAAAAGGAAATGTTCAAAGAGTACTTTATCACTTTCAATGGTGATTCTAACATCCAACAAAATATTATTCTAAAAAGATGCTCTGTGATGAGCTTTAATTAAGTAATAAGCCCCATTTGCAGGTTAGCACATTACTTGAACACAAATGGTATTTCTAAGGTGCTTGAAAGGCATTGATTTTGTTAGCTTAGGGTAAGCAGTCCCTCTGGTAAAATGCTTCATTCTTTTATATTGATTAGCATCCTTTTTCTTACTCTCATTGGAAAGGCTGTAATAATCGTTTGTTGACTCATGTGCCTTAAAAGGACAGTTCAAGGTTGTCTCCCAATAATGAATGGGACACAGATCAGGGTTCACTCTGTCAGCCAGAGTGAAATCATCACAAATTCTACCTTGGTGGATCGTGAATTCTGGACATTTGAATGTCCCCATTGCCTCGGACATAGACACAACCTTTTATTCTACCACCGAAAGACCTCTCTCCAGCTTCCTAGCCCATTATCTCTCTCTCTGTGAAGTTTGAGATGTTGCCCCTCCTGGACAGAATGGGCAGGATGCCTTTCCTCTCAGCAGTGTATGTGGTAGGGTGGCAAATGCTGAACTTATTCAATAAACCATACATAAAATGAGTTATACTTTGTACCCTCAGGACAGTTTTTAAATGCTTCAAGAGAAAAGCCATAGATAGGTATGGTTTATCTCAATGAGAAATTTGAAATTCACAAAGAATTGTGCTCCCTGGGCCCACTCCCCATCTTGGGCTCCCAGGCACACACATTGATCCTCCTGCTAGATTGCAGTAGATCTGGGGGACTGACCTGATTTTCTCCTCTGGCCTTAGATCCAGTCACTCAAGAGGTAAAGGAAAAGAACAAAAATATTGATCCAGTCATTGAAAAGTAATCATCCCTCTCGAATGTCTGCTTAGAATGCAGCAGTAATTTTGAATGATGTGTTCCCTAGACAAGACACAAATGTGGATCATCTGCTTTGCCTGAGCAGAGTCACACTCGCACCTTCACCCTTTCCTGAGCCTCTAAGGATGTGCAGGCAGGCCCACTCTAAGACTAGACATTGAAAGAAGTTTAGAGTTTACCCAACAAATCAATTACAGAGCAATTATTCATTGTATAAAGGGACCCATCAGCCTTTTGGAGCTAGGTAAAATATGTGATGTCTACATTCTTATCAATAGAACTCCAGTAAAATCTTTGGGTCATTATAAAGCCCTTAAGTTGAACAGCTTTGGCTGTGTTTATGTTAGCAGGGTTTTGTTTTATTTGTTTTTTTAAAGAGTCTTCCTTTTCATTTCAAAGTAACAGAAATTAAATTCAAACTAACACATAAGGAACTGTATAGGATTTCCAAATTCAAGTAAGTAACTGAACCATCAGAAGGGCAGAAATATGAGACTGGACTCCAGAAGCACAGAACAGAGAATTAAGTTCCCTTCTTGTTTCTCCTTCTCTTTGTCTGTCCTCTGTATTCTTCATTGCTTCTACTTGGTTTTTCCTGTGGGTGAAAAGCATGACCCACCTTCTGAGCATTATACCTTTCAGCTTCAGCCAGTGGAAGAAAGACTGTCTACCCATTTCTGCTGCAGTTACTAAAATCTAAGGAAAGGATTCTGATTGGCTCAGGCTAGGTGGTTCTCCAGAAAGGACTGTGGAATGGCTGGCTGAAGTCAGGTGCTCATGCCTGAATCACTCAGCTGTGGGCAGAGAGACCAGATCATGTTGTCCAAAAGTGCTGCTCTGGAGGTAACCTGAATGGTGCTGGAGTGGGTAGAGGGCACAGGAAGGAGCTGGGTGGACAACAATGCATCTGTACAGCATAACAAACCCTTCCTGCCCTGTGGGTTAGGGACTCATGGGCACCCCTTGCCAGCTGTCCAAGAGTCCATGATCATCCAGTGTTAGCACTTTGTTATGATCACAGGGTCTCAAATATGAGCACATGGGTATAATTATATAGCATAGTTGCCTAAATATTCACAGGATCATTTTAAGTGCCATTATATATTGCTTCTATCTTGCTTAAGGTAGGCTGTTAAGACTTACAGAAGGGCACAGGATTTTATAAAGTGTGAGGGTTCATGTGACCTGTATTCAGAATACTCCTAAATTCATTAATACTTGAATATAGTGGAGGATGAATTACTCCTCAGTCACAAGACAGCCACCATGAGAGACAGAAAGGCCCAAGTCACTGGGATGCCAGTTTGTAAATTACTCAGCTTGGGTACAAAATGTACTTACTTGTCCAAATGAATTGTGGCCATCCCAGAGTACTGAATGTGTGTCCAGTGTAGTAAGTAGCTCTCATACCCTCACAGGCTGCCTTCCTGAAATGAGCTCCCTAACACTGGAACTTAGGAAGTTCATGCATAGCTGCTTTCACTCATAGTTTGTTCCACAAACTTAGCCCTCACTGTGTGCCGAGCCAAGTACCATCCTGGGATCTAGGGAGGGAAAGATGACAAAGGCATCACAAGTCTTCAGAGAGGTATGGCCCAATTGCAGAGAATGCTAAGGTGCCTTGATGAATATAAGATGCCCCCACAGTGTGTGCTAAGGAATGGCCCAGTGTCTGGCTGCACACAACAGAACTGTACTGTGTAGAGCACACATCTGAGTAAGATCATGCTGAAACACGTGAGTGTAGATGACTTCAAGGATAGTGAGGAGCATAGGCCAGGGGGATATTAGTTGCAAAAAGCAAAGAGTTGTGAAAGGCTTAATATATGAAGAGAAACATGAATAAACATCAGTTTATACAGAACAAGGTTCATAGGAGGGGGTAAGGGAGATGTGACTGTAAATTCTGGTTGATATAAACAGCTCCATATAGACAGACCTTGTATAAGATAAGAGTTGGACTTGATCCAAAGAGGAGCCCACTGAGGTACTTCATGTAAGTGAATGGCACCTCAGATTTGACTCATGAGAAGAGAATCCCAGCAGTGGTGTGAAGAATGGGAGGGAAAAAAGGAAACTTTGGCCTTGATGATCAAAGAGAAAGTTGTTGTGATAGGCTAGGCAAGAGGTGGTGGGAATCTCAACTGAAGTATTGGAAAAAGGAGTTAAATTTTCGAGGCATTTCTGAAGTGGAATTATGATTTTGTGACCACCGGGATGTGGGTGTTTAGGGAGGAGTCACAGAAGGTTTCCAGGAAGGCTGCCCGGGTGGGCAGTGATGGCACTACCAACCGGACACTGAGAGTGAGGGATACAGGACTAGTGAGTTCAGGGAGGGGCTTGCAGAACCCTCCATGCGTGAGCTCAGAAGAGCAGGAGTGATCAGAACTACGGTCAGCGTCTGGGAGGCCAGAACCTTCTGAGAAGCAGAGACAGTTGGGGCTGTGGGATGAGTGGGAAACCAGCCAGAATGCTGGGATTTTGTCTGCATCTAATTTAGGAATAAATATATGTGCTGATGATAACAATCAAGAACAAAACCACCTTGTATTAGTCATAGCACCTGATGTTTACTTTGGGTACTTAAGATATACTGAACAGGACTTTTTTTTTTTAATATAAATAAAGTTTACCATCTTCACCATTGTAAGTGTACATTTCAGTGATGTTAAGTACATTCACATTGTTGTGCAATCTGTATAGTTTTTTTATACTGAATGTTTTAAAATGCCATCCATTTTGTATATGTACCACCTCTTCTTTATCCATTCATCTACTGATTAAACTTTACATTTCTTGAAGAGGTAGAAGATGATCACAGGGAGCTGCACCATGGCCATGTCATTGGTCAGTGAAATGTGGAAAGGAGGGTCATGTGGAGTGAGAATCAGCAGGAAATCTCTATGCTTTGGAGGAATAGGAGATGCACAAGCAGGAGATAGGGGATGATGGCAAAAGCAGCCTTAATCATCTGTAAGTAGGCTTCCCCAGAGTTCCCTCTCTGCCTAAGCTCTGTTTTTCCTTTTGAGGAGGTTTTTAATTAATTTCTGTTTCATTTACTACTATTGTGAAATATTTTTGAAGTCCCTTTCCCAACCTCCTGGCCCTTCTCTGCCTCCCCCACCCTCTCAGACTCCCAGCTCCAAGGGTTGCTCTTTACACCGTGCTGAAGTCCAGCCTCATGGGATATGCACCAAGGGGCTGCAGCTTCCTCTGGCCCTGGCACTGCCTGAGCATACCTGCCTGCTGGGGCAGTCGCTGTCCATGAATCTGGGCATGCTGCATCGATTTACCACTGGTGAAGCAGTGATGGGGACCTTAATGGTTGGTGTGCTCTCTAAACAATGGCAACAGCAAGATGGAGAGGGTGGTGCCAGGGAGACTTGCCAGCATTTGTGGGGATCCCCAGAAAACCCACTTTCTGGGAAGTACCTCTTTTAGCCAGAAGTGGAAGCAGTAGTGATTATCAGCCCTTCAGTTTTACCTTCTGAGTGTTACAGAGATACAGAACCTAGGACGTGTTCAGCTGTAGTAGCAGAATGTCTGACAGTGGCTTTCACAGTGTGTTCATTTCCTGTCACTGCTGTAACAAATTACCACAAACGTGGCACCCTGAAAGAACAGAAATCTGGTCTCTCGAAGTTCATCATCAGTTCCCTGGGCCTCACTCCCTCCAATCCATCTCTTGCCTCCTCTAGCTTCTAGTGGCTGCTAACATTCCTCTGCTTGCAGCCACATCACTGCGGTCTCTGCTTCTGTCTTCATAGAGCTTTCTCCTTTTGTGTGTGTCCCCTGCCTTTCTCTTATAAAGATACCTGTGACAGCATTTGGGGCCTACCCAGAAAATGTGAGATAATTTATTCATCTCGGGGTATTTGATTGAATCACATCAAAAGACCCTTTTGCCTTCAAAGACAACAATCAAGGTCATTGCAGAATAAATAGAAGACAGGCAAGGAGGTAGTCAAGGGCCTTGTACATCTCCTTGGCTATAACAGTCCATTTCCAGGTGCAGAGATGAAGGGAAAGCAAGCATCTGGCACAGAAGGGCTGGATTTCCATGACTGGTCATTGTCCCTGGGAGTTGGCATTGTACTGACTTGAGTTCTGTAGCAAGAAAGAAGCATGCAGATGGCTTCTGGGTGGGCAAAGACCAGAGACTGCCACAAAGGATGTGGGTGTCCAAACCTCTGATGTGGTCAGATTACAAAGTCTGAATGAGTGTCCTCTCTTGTTTTGTGAAGATGACACTGTTTTAATGTCTCTGTTTACCTTCCCTGTTCGATACACCAATGAACCACCACAGTCATGGAGTTTCTAAGTCTCATCCATCTCTGAATCCACTGGTGAGGATAATGGGTGTAAGCTTTAGTCTTGGACTTAGAGACCTCAAATCTATAACCACCTTCTGGTATGACTTAAAAAAATCATCGAACCTCTCTAGGACCTCAGAATTCTCACCTCACAAGACCATGGCGAGGAGATGAAATGCATCTACTTGCATAAAATGCAGGAGCTACTGCCGTGCTGGTTGTTTCTGAGGTCACTGTGGAATGGAGCCCTCTGGTGCCTCACAGCATAGACCAAATTGAGAGGTTGGATTCTCTTGTTGCTTCTTTGCTCCCCGCCACCAGCCATTCCCACCACATGGACTGTCTGTCATATACTTTCTACTCATTTAGGTTGCCATCATTTATTTTCAACTTCTGACTAGGAACATGCCTTCAGTGTTGCTGTTGGTAACACTCTCCCTACACTCCTGGGTGTAATTCCAGGAGCAAGTGGAAAACAGTAGGTGAGTCCTGGGCAGCAAGAGTCCTGTCATGTTCTGGACCATAGTGGGTGGGGGGAAGCTCCTAAACTTGCAGCTTTATTCCCCCTCATGCTTGTAAGTCGGCCTGGCCACGCTGTCCCTGGTGGCCTTCATCCTAGACACTGCAGGTACCACCAATAAGGACTGAACTGGTGTGAGCAAAGGTGCTCATAGCATCTGTGCCTGGCCCTGCCTCACTCATCTAATGAGATCCTCAGCAAGCTGAGGGTGGTGGCCTGCAGAGCAGAAAAAGAGATGTAACACCTGGCCAGATGACTAGGCAGGAATGTGGGATTTCCCAGCAGTCGAGTGTGGAGGGAGGTCCCCCACTGGGCTGCATGCCACTGTCACCCAGAGGGCTGTGCACGGAACCTTCTGCACCACCCTGGGGACTTACATGCCGAAGTTCCCAGGTGGGAAGTTTCCAGGTGGAGTGCAGGAATCTGTACTTCTAAAAGCTCCCCTGAGGCTTCTGACACAAGTTTACAGGGAAAGACTATGGGCGTGGGGCCAGGAAAGCCTCATTTTGGTGACAGCTGTGCTACTTACAAGCTGCGTGAGCTTTGTCCGTCACCTCATCCACTCTTAACTCAGGTGCCCTTAGCTTTACAGTAATAGCGTGCATACGCATGTTTTGTGAGACACACACATCATGGCTGCTGTAACAAAATGTTAGCTCCTTCTTCACCCAACACAGAAGGCAGCAGTCTGGCTCTTGCTTTAGCCTTGGTACCCCAGCTACTTACCACCAGTTCCATCCTGATGTAAGATTTACATAGCCCATGCCAAACTGTTGTTAATTAACAATCACTCCGCAAAGCTTTTACATGTTTTGGTTAAACAGAACTCTTACTTAAAGAGAGTTTACTACTTATCCTTTGCAAATCATTGCAAATGCTTGTGGTGCTCATGCCAATAGTATCTATCCAAATGAACATGTTTGCTTTTAATGCAACTGTCATGTGTAATTTGAGAGAAATTCTATTGTCATTTAGCATTAATTAATGCCCACTTACTGTAAAGCGCTCAGCGACACCAGCATCAGCCAGATTTCCAAACCGCAGGGAGAGGATGGGGAAGAACGCTGAAGGGGCAGGGAGCTGCTTGCAGGGCTGGACTGTGGCTGAAGGCAGTGGTCCCAGGTACATCCCTCTACCGAGTGTAGGCAGAGCAGTCAGTCTGGTTATCAGAGGCAGGTCTCCACCCACAGGCCATCAGAACAATGTAGGCCTGTCTGGCTCCCTTCTCCCATCTCCCATCCCTGCTCTCCCACCACCCTTCAGTGACTTCTCCTCCCACCTACAGTGCCCTGGATATCAATTTTTAACCTGGCTTCACCTGGCTGTCCATACGGCAGGGATGGCAGGCCCTGGAGCATGAAGTGCTTAGGGCCTCATAGCTTTGCGACCCCTGTAGTGTCTCCCTGCAGCATGGAGGAGGCAGAGAGGCCTCGAAGGTGGAGTTCAAGATATCTCCATGCCGCCAGGCAAGGGTTAAGTTAGGTCTGTTCTTAGGTAAGTTAAGCTAATGTCCCCAGTTTTCTCTAAATGTCTCCTCCAGAAAGGACTGTGCACATGAGCCAGCTCGTGTGTACATGGGACGGCCCATACGCTGTGGATGAGGACAGCAGGGCGGCCTTGGGGGCGAGGAGGCAGCATCTCCGCTGTGTTCTGTGCAGCACCACCTGTAGTAGGAACTGCAGTGGCCCAGGCCTCAGCCAACCAGTATGCTCACCTATAGAAGGGGGTCATTTTACCCCCAAGAGGTGGTTTTATTAGGTGGGAGGAAGTGCTACATGCCATGAGTGGTACATAGTAGCTACCACCTTAAGAAAAGTGTCGGAAAATCATGGGTGACTGTCCTTCCTCTCTTCTCATTGTATCCCCACTTCAGCCATGTGCTGTCTCCCTGGGCAGGAGGCAGGAGCAGCCTCTATGCAAAAGCCATTTTCATTTCTTTTGCCCACGTCTTACACAATCAAAACGCACTGGGCTGACAGCCACTTCTTTCCCTGGTACGGAAGAGGTGTCTTGATGTCTGGGTTTTCTGCTGTGTGGGTGGACCGTAGTAGGGGGGCATCTACCATGGTGGGGTGCACTGGACTGCTAATCGGGATGTGTCACTTAGAGAGATGCAGATATTTTCAAGGTGCATAATTTTAAAAGACGCAAATTACAGTTAAATATGCTTCACTCAGATTTCACTGAATGCAATTTAATCTTTCTCTTATGATTAAAAGGCCCTTCAGCATCTTCGCTGTCGTTATGTTGAACAGTGATTTTTGTTACATCCTAGGTATAGAGAGGTGGTGGTGAGCAGAGAGTTCTGCTAGAAAACCCTGCAGATTGCCTTGTCTGCCTCTTGGTTTCCAAGGGCCCTCAGGCCACACTCCTCAAGTTTCCAAGAGAGGGCAGGAGCCTGGAAAAGGCTGTACACAAAGCCTGCCAACATCCAAGTTCCCCCTTCAAGGGCTGCGGCTTTGTAAACAGGAGCCCTTGAGCCTGATGCTCAGCCTAGGCTCTGCCCTCCTGAGGTGACCCCTCCTTGTGGAGGCCCAGGGTCTGCGGGCACCTCAGGCTGCTCAGCACAGCCTGACATGGCCCACAACAGCACTTCAATTCACAGCGAAATGATTTCCTCTGCCTCGTATAATTTAACCCGCCCACATTGCTAAACTTCTATATTACACATTTCTGTCAGGATGTCAGAAGAAATGATAAGACTCCTTGAAATGGCAACCTGTATCACATGCTAAGAACACTGTGCCAGGGCTGCCCTCCCCCTGCTCCTTCTGGTACATTTTTGAGATTTTTAGCATGGTCTCTCAAGTATAAAGAATACCCTACTGCATGACCCAGCCTCTTGTTAGCTGATAGATGAAATCTTTTCTTAAGCTGACTCCCTTGTCTATTATGTTTTCAAAATTCAAGGTTTCTCTTCACATTCTTGGATGGCTGCCAAGTGGCCAGGCTTTATGAGTAGGTGAATTGCTCTTCTCTCTTTTGCTCCTTAAACAGGAAGTCATTGTTCTTAGCATGAAGGAAGGGGAGGGGTCTTCCATCTCCCTCCTCAGACTTTTTGATGCTTCCTGGCCATTGGAGGGAATTTATTCCTTTGCCCCTTTTTGGAAATTCCTCCTCAGGGACCGTAACCTTAGGAAAAAACTGAGTCATGAAGAAGCCATCACCTTGCTTGATGGGTACTGTATTTTCTTGCTGGACTCTGTCACCCAGAACTTGTTATGCACCCCTCTGACAGCATGGACCTCTGAGGGAGCGCAGCTCGGAGTTGTTCACCTTTGCATGGGAAACAGAGATCTCAGGGTGGCTACCATGATGTGTATAGAAGAGGTCCAGGAAAGAGGGGTTGCCTGTCCTTCTTTGCAGCTACCCCCAACATGGCTCTGCAGAAATACCTGAAATGGGGCTGGCTGGCAATCCACACATACGACAGCTCATGGCTCTCTTCATTAGCTGGGCTGGGTGGTCTCCTCTGAGGAGGGAGAGCTAAGACTGGGTTCCATTTAAACCTCAATGTGAGGAAGGACAAATGTCATATTTCTTCCCTAGTTTGTAAACTTGTATTACAAAAACCCACATATAACTCATTTGTCATATGACTTTTGTCTCCCCTTCCTTCATTAGATTCTGAGAGAACTTTGTCCCTGCATGGCCATTAGTGGTGGAAACACAGTGAATAATGGAGGCACAGTATAGTTCTTCCTGGTTAGGAAGATTCTACGACAAGCACCCAGGAGAAGTGGAAGGTGTTTGATTTCCAGAGGGCGTAACGTCAGTTCTGGGTGTGAACTGCACGTGTTTCTCTGCAGATCCCAGCCTACTCACATACTTGGAGGCCAGTCACCAGGGCGATAGCTGAGCTGTAAGAGTCCAGGCTCAAAACAAGCCCCGGTTCTTTTAGAACTTCAGGGTGCCTGTGTCCACAGTAGGCATTTTTGCCAGTGTTCTCAGCTTTGGTTGGGGCACCATCCCACTGTGACCCGAATCTAAACTCAGGCAAGGCACTGTTTGTTTTGCATTATACAGAGCCCAGTCACCTGGGCTTCCTTACCTGCAGAACGGAGGTAACCAGCGCAGTGCTCCAGGCTCCTCTGCAGCTCAGAAGTGGTGGGCCAGTATTGGGATGTGGCCCTGGGAGCCTCCGCTGGGTCCTAGTGGGTGGGCCATGCTGTGTGTTCAGCAAAGCTCCCCTGTAAGCTAGAGACAGCAAAGCTGGACTGAGTGGAAGTGGCTCTCCTGGACTTCACAGTGATGCCAGCCCCCACCCTCAGTGTGCTCACAGTTCATGACCAAGAATCTAGTCTTTACAACAGGAAAATAAAACCGCTGAAGGAAGGGTGGGGTCCTGACTCTTGGCAAGCACCCCATGGACCAGGCACCCTGCAGGTGTTAGTTGGTTAAATCCTTACCACAGCCATCGAGGTGCACATGAGGGAACTGCCCTCTGACTAAAGAGGTTCAAAGCCAGGATTACAAGAGACCAGCCCACTTCACCATGCAGCTACATGTTCTCTCAGATTCCCCAGAAGTCTGTGTGCAGTGCTTCAGCCTATCCGAGGACAACCTTCCAGAAGCAGCGACAGCAGAACTGTACCCACAGACATCCCCAGATGGAGAACGGGGTCCAGTGCACAGTCCTGCTATGTGCCCTGCTATGTGCCCTGGTTTAATGAACGTCAGTTGTCTCTGCCTCCATTTTCTTATCTGTAAAATGTGCCTCAAAGTATCGACACCACAGTGTTTCAACATGAGCATGCTTGTGCAAATGCCAGCATGGTGTCTCATTGGTATCTGGCCAGTTCTGCATTTCTCTGTTCTAAAGGCACAGACTCATCTGGGAAAAACTGGGAGGTGGGTACATCTGGCTGGTAGGGAGCCCTGGATTCAGGAAGGGAAGTGGGTAAGTGGTGACAGCTAAGTCTAGGAAGGCATTTTGTTGTCTGGTCATAAAGGACCCTGAAAACCCAGTAGGATAGTTCAGAGTTTTGGTTTGGTTTGGTGTAGAAACAAGATGATGAGTTCTTTTTTAGGGAAAGATGATGGCAGCAGTAGGAGGGGTGGAAAAGTCATCCTGAACGATTTTTGTAGACTGAAGGCAGAAAGAGAATCTTGTTTTCCAGTGGCATGGCAGTTGTCACAACTCATCGGACCCTGGAACAACGCCTCTAATACCAACAGGAACACCTTGAATTGCTGCAGAGTTTTGCTTCCAGAATATTTTTGTTCTGACTCTCCCTCTTAATCTTTAAATCATCCCTTTGCAATGGGGAGGACACAAGGATTTTTCTCAAGTTATATACCTCTGTGAGCTTGGCTGCATCATTTAAGATTCATTTTGGGCTCAGCAGTGGAATCTGAATATCTGCATCCCCACCTTGGGCTTCCCACCATTTCCTCTCACCTGCACATCATGTTTGGGGCTGTACTTCATTCTCTCCAAGGTGCTGTGGTAGTAATGATGATGTTGATAATATTAATACGATCAAAGGAATAGCTAACATTTACAGAACATTCACTTACTATATGCCAGCAATTTGCTGCTAGCTTTGCATTGTTTTGTGTAATTATTATCTCCTCTCTACAACTCAGAAAACTGAAATGTAATGTGTTGGTTTAATGTGGCCAGATGCGGTCACACCAGTCCTGGGCTCTCCGTGGCCCATTTGCCAGGCGAGGCATTGTCTGTAATTGCATGTGGGCCTCCCTGCAGCTCATGGAGGGCGTGGGGTGTCAGGACATCAGGAGTCTGACCCTGCTGCAACCAGAGTGGCTCGGTATCTACCTATTTCACAGATTGGCTTCTCTGAAAAGAGTTTATTTAGAGAAAGCATCCTTCAAATAACTTTTTAAAAATAGTGTTGATTTTTTTTTTTTGGTATCATTAATCTACAATTACAGAAAGAACATTATGTTTACTAGGTTCCCCCCTTCACCAAGTCCCCCCCACATACCCTTTCACAGTCACTGTCTATCTGTGTAGTAAGATGCTGTAAAATCACTACTTGTCTTTGTGTTGCACAGCCCTCCCCATGCCCCCCACGCACTATACATGCTAATCGTAATGCTCTCTTTCTTTTTCCCCACCCTTATCCCTCCCTTCCCACCCATCCTCCCCAGACCCTTTCCCTTTGGTAACTATTAGTCCATTCTTGGATTCTGTGATGCTGCTGCTGTTTTGTTCCTTCAGTTTTCCTCTGTTCTTATACTCCACATATGAGTGAAATCATTTGGTACTTGTCCTTCTCCACCTGGCTTATTTCACTGAGCATAATACCCTCTAGCTCCATCCATGTTGTTGTGAATGGTAGGATCTGTTTTTTTCTTATGGCTGAGTAATATTCCATTGTGTATATGTACCACATCTTCTTTATCCATTCATCTACTGATGGACATTTAGGTTTCTTCCATATCTTGGCTATTGTAAACAGTGCAGCGATAAGCATAGGGGTGCATCTGTCTTTTTCACACTGGAGTGCTGCATTCTTAGGGTAAATTCCTAGGAGTGGAATTCCTGGGTCAAATAGTATTTCTATTTTGAGCATTCTGAGGAACCTCCATACTACTTTCCACAATGGTTGAACTAGTTTACATTCCCACCAGCAGTGTAGGAGGGTTCCCCTTTCTCCACAACCTCGCCAACATTTGTTGTTGTTTGTCTTTTTGATGATGGTGATCCTTACTGGTGTGAGGTGATATCTCATTGTGGTTTTAATTTGCATTTCTCTGATGATTAGCGATGTGGAGCATCTTTCATGTGCCTGTTGGCCATCTGGATTTCTTCTTTAGAGAACTGTCTATTCAGCTCCTCTGCCCATTTTTTAATTGGATTATTTGCTTTTTGTTTGTTGAGGCGTGTGAGCTCTTTATATATTTTGGATGTTAATCCTTTATTGGATGTGTCATTTATGAATATGTCCTTCCATACTGTAGGATACCTTTTTGTTCTATTGATGGTGTCCTTTGCTGTACAGAAGCTTTTTAGCTTGATATAGTCCCTCTTGTTCATTTTTGCCTTTGTTTCTCTTGCCCAGGGAGATATGTTTATGAAGAAGTCACTCATGTTTATGTCCATGAGATTTTTGCCTATGTTTTTTTCTAAGAGTTTTATGGTTTCATGACTTACATTCAGGTCTTTGATCCATTTTGAATTTACTTTTGTGTATGGGGTTAGACAGTGATCCAGTTTCATTCGCTTACATGTAGCTGTCCAGTTTTGCCAACACCAGCTGTTGAAGAGGCTGTCATTTCCCCATTGTATGTCCATGGCTCCTTTATCAAATATTAATTGACCATATATGTTTGGGTTAATGTCTGGAGTCTCCATTCTGTTCCACTGGTCTGTGGCTCTGTTCTTGTGCCAGTACCAAATTGTCTTGATTACTGTGGCTTTGTAGTAGAGCTTGAAGTTGGGGAGCGAGATCCCCCCCACTTTATTCTTCCTTCTCAGGATTGCGTTGGCTCTTTGGGGCCTTTGACGGTTCCATATGAATTTTTGAACTATTTGTTCCAGTTCATTGAAGAATGCTGTTGGTAATTTGATAGGGATTGCATCAAATCTGTATATTGCTTTGGGCAGGATGGCCATTTTGATGATATTAATTCTTCCTAGCCAGGAGCATGGGATGAGTTTCCATTTGTTAGTGTCCTCTTTAATTTCTCTTAAGAGTGTCTTGTAGTTTTCAGGTATACGTCTTTCACTTCCTTGGTTAGGTTTATTCCTAGGTATTTTATTCTTTTTGATGCTATTGTGAATGGAATTGTTTTCCTGATTTCTCTTTCTATTAGTTCATTGTTAGTGTATAGGAAAGCTACAGATTTCTGTGTGTTAATTTTGTATCCTGCCACTTTGCTGAATTCCGATATTAGTTCTAGTAGTTTTGCAGTGAAGTCTTTAGGATTTTTTATGTACAATATTATGTCATCTGCAAATAGTGACAGTTTAACTTCTTCTTTACCAATCTGGATTCCTTGGTACCACGTTGAATAACAGTGGGGAGAGTGGGCATCCCTGTCTTGTTCCCGATCTCAGAGGAAAAGCTTTCAGCCTCTCGCTGTTCGGTATGATGTTAGCTGTGGGTTTATCTTATATGGCCTTTATTATGTTGAGGTACTTGCCCTCTATACCCATTTTGTTGAGATTTTTTATCATGAATGGATGTTGAATTTTGTCGAATGCTTTTCCAGCATCTTTGGCAATGATCATGTGGTTTTTGTCCTTCTTTTTGTTGATGTGGTGGATGATGTTGATGGATTTTCGAATGTTGTACCATCCTTGCATCCCTGGGATAAATCCCACTTGGTCATGGTGTATGATCCTCTTGATGTATTTTTGAATTCGGTTTGCTAATATTTTGTTGAGTATTTTTGCATCTACATTCATCGGGGATATTGGTCTGTAGTTTTCTTTTTTGGTGGGGTCTTTGCCTGGTTTTGGTATTAGGGTTATGTTGGCTTCATAGAATGAGTTTGGGAGTATTCCCTCCTCTTCTATTTTTTGGAAAACTTTAAGGAGAATGGGTGTTATGTCTTCTCTGTATGTTTGATAAAATTCCGAGGTAAATCCATCTGGCCCGGGGGTTTTGTTTTTGGGTAGTTTTTTGATTACCTATTCAATTTCATTGCTGGTAATTGGTCTGTTTAGATTTTCTGTTTCTTTCTGGGTCAGTCTTGGAAGGTTGTATTTTTCTAAGAAGTTGTCCATTTCTCCTAGGTTTTCCAGCTTGTTAGCATATAGGTTTTCATAGTATTCTCTAATAATTCTTTGTATTTCTGTGGGGTACATCGTGATTTTTCCTTTCTCATTTCTAATTCTGTTGATGTGTGTTGACTCTCTTTTTCTCTTAATAAGTCTGGCTAGAGGCTTATCTATTTTGTTTATTTTCTCGAAGAACCAGCTCTTGGTTTCATTGATTTTTTTCTATTGTTTTATTCTTCTCAATTTTATTTATTTCTTCTCTGATCTTTATTATGTCCCTCCGTCTGCTGACCTTAGGCCTCCTTTGTTCTTCTTTTTCCAATTTCGATAATTGTGACAATAGACTATTCATTTGGGATTGTTCTTCCTTCTTTAAATATGCCTGGATTGCTATATACTTTCCTCTTAAGACTGCTTTTGCTGCATCCCACAGAAGTTGGGGCTTTGTGTTATTGTTGTCATTTGTTTCCATATATTGCTGGATCTCCATTTTAATTTGGTCATTGATCCATTGATTATTTAGGAGCGTGTTGTTAAGCCTCCATGTGTTTGTGAGCCTTTTTGCTTTCTTTGTGCAATTTATTTCTAGTTTTATACCTTTGTGGTCTGAAAAGTTGGCTGGTAGGATTTCAGTCTTTTGGAATTTACTGAGGTTCTTTTTGTGGCCTAGTATGTGGTCTATTCTGGAGAATGTTCCATGTGCACTTGAGAAGAATGTGTATCCTGTTGCTTTTGGATGTAGAGTTCTATAGATGTCTATTTGGTCCATCTGTTCTAGCGTGTTGTTCAGTGCCTCTGTGTCCTTACTTATTTTCTGTCTGGTGGATCTGTTGTTTGGGGTGGGTGGTGTGTTAAAGTCTCCCAAAATGAGTGCATTGCATTCTATTTCCTCCTTTAATTCTGTTAGTATTTGTTTCACATATGTTGGTGCTCCTGTATTGGGTGCATATATGTTTATAATGGTTATATCCTCTTGTGGGACTGAACCCTTTATCATTATGTAATGTACTTCTTTATCTCTTGTTACTTTCTTTATTTTGAGGTCTATTTTGTCTGATACTAGTATTGCAACACCTGCTTTTTTCTTTCTGTTGTTTGCATGAAATACCTTTCTCCAACCCTTGACTTTTAATCTGGGCATGTCTTTGGGTTTGAGGTGAGTCTCTTGTAAGCAGCATATAGATGGGTCTTGCTTTTTTATCCATTCTATTACTCTGTTTCTTTTGATTGGTGCATTCAGTCTATTTACATTTAGGGTGATTATTGAAAGATATGTACTTATTGCCATTGCAGGCTTTAGATTCGTGGTTACCAAAGGTTCAAGGTTAGCTTGTTTACTACCTTACTGTCTGACCTCACTCACTTATTGAGCTGTTATAAACACAGTCTGATGATTATTTCTTTCCCTTCTTTTTCCTCCTCCTCCATTCTTCATATGTTGGGTGTTTTGTTCTGTGCTCTTCTTAGGAGTGCTCCCATCTAGAGCAGTCCCTCTAAGATACCCTGTAGAGGTGGTTTGTGGGAGGCAAATTCCCTCAACTTTTGCTTGTGTGGGAATTGTTTAATCCCTCCTTCATATTTAAATGATAATCATGCTGCATACAGTATCCTTGGTTCAAGGCTCTTCTGTTTCATTGCATTAAATATATCATGCCATTCTCTTCTGGCCTTTAAGGTTTCTGTTGAGAAGTCTGATGATAGCCTGATGGGTTTTCCTTTGTAGGTGACCTTTTTACTCTCTCTGGCTGCCTTTAATACTCTGTCCCTGTCCTTGATCTTTGCCATTTTAATTATTATATGTCTTGGTGTTGACCTCTTTGGATCCCGTCTCTCGGGAGTTCTGTGTGCCTCCATAGTCTGAGCAACTATTTCCTCCCCCAGGTTGGGGAAGTTTTCAGCAATTATTTCTTCAAAGACGGTTTCTATCCCTTTCTCTCTCTCTTCTTCCTCTGGAACCCCTATCATGCGGATATTATTCCTTTTGGATTGGTCACACAGTTCTCTTAATATTGTTTCATTCCTGGAGATCCTTTTATCTCTCTCTGCATCAGCTTCTATGCGTTCCTGGTCTCTGGTTTCTATTCCATCAATGGCCTCTTGCATCTTATCCATTCTGCTTATAAATCCTTCCAGAGTTTGTTTCACTTCTGTAATCTCCCTCCGGACATCTGTGATCTCCCTCCGGACGTCTGTATTCTCCCTCCGGACTTCGTCCCTTAGCTCTTACATATTTCTCTGCAGCTCTGTCAGCATGTTTATGATTTTTATTTTGAATTCTTTTTTCAGGGAGACTGGTTAGGTCTGCCTTTGCAGATCCTTTCTCAGGTGTAGCTATCTTGGTCTGGACCAGATTTTTTTGCCTTTTCATGGTGATTGCAGTGGCTGTAGGCAGATTGCGGGTGTGTCAGCTGGGAGAAGAAAGTCCTTTCCTGCTTGCTGGATGCCTTGCCATTCTCCGCTGCCTGTGACGGCTACCTGCACTCCTGGAGCAGCCACCGGGTTAGTCCCCTAAGTTGCTGTGGGTGGGGTCTCCGTCAGAGCACCGTGGAGCCCTGCGGGGAGTGGCAGGCACGCCAGGTGCACTCCTCTGTGCTAGCGGCAACCCTGCCGGGCAGCTGTGTGACAGCAGCAGCCTTTGGGTCTGGCCCGGGCAGCTGTGCGTTGGACTGGGATTCCAGTCAGCTCCTGGGAGTGCACCTGCTCCCTCTGGCTCCGCTGCTGGTGCACGCGGGGCTTTTCCGTGCAGGCTTCTACCAGGCTCTGGCTTCACTGCTGCCGGTGCATGCAAGCCGCACCCAGGCTGTTTGGTCTCGCTGCTGCGGGCTAGCCCTGCGCTGCACGGATCTGCTCTCGGTTCCTTCTAGCTCTTCCGCCCCCAGCGTGCGCTCCCACTCTCCTGCTACTGGGCCCTTGTGTCAGGGTCCGTGCCAGTTGGAGGAACGACTGCCAGGCTGCCTAGTCCTGTGAGGAGCTTCAGAGCTGCACTGCCTCTGTTTAGGGCGCCTAAGTTTCCCCGGTACTCCCAGCTGCTGGGACAACTTCGTCCAGCTATGGGGTCCCTGTCTCTTTAAGACTTGCAGAAAGCACTCGCTTTTCTTTTGTCTCAGGGACACCAGTTGCGGGGACCTGCCACCAGTTTTGCTTTTCCGTTTCTCTAATATCCAGCACCCTGTGCACCTTGTGTATGCGTTCTGGGTGTGGATTTCTAGAGCTGGTGGTTTAGCAGTCCTGGGCTTTCACTCCCTCCCTGTTCTGATTCCTTTCTTCCTGCCGGGTTTTGGGGTGGGGGAGCGTTCGGGTCCCTCGTGGCCGCGGCTTGTATCTTACCCCCTTCTTGTGATGCTGAGTTCTCGCAGATGTAGATGTATCCTGGCTGTTGTACTGCATCCACTGGTGTCTCTTTTAGGAATAGTTGTATTTATTGTATTTTCATAAATATATATGTTTTGGGGAGGAGATTTCCTCTGAACTACTCATGCCACCATCTTCCTACGATGCTCCATCTTGATTTTTTTTTAAAGCAATTAAAAAGAAGATGGCTTGACAGAGACATAACAGGTTGGCTAGATGGGACAGACCTATGATAAAGCAAGTACAATCAAATGTCACTGATAGGACATCTGTGTTGGGTATTTGGGTGTTCATTGTCAAATTCTTCCTGCTTTTCTGTATTTGAAAATTTTCATAATGAAATATTGGGGGAGTAACTGAGTAGTCATTTGTAACGGCCCTCCCAGATGTTTTAAAATACCGTTTCCTGTGCTTCTCTGTATCATTGTTTTGTCACTGTACAACTGTCAGACATGGGGTGGGGTAGATCTAGTCATTGTTGGACTGTGCCATTTAAGAAAATTGGGTGAGGAGAACAAAATCTGTAGTCACTGTCTTCTTCAGTGACCTACTCCCAGTTTGGACTTGACAAGTTTGTTTGGTTTCAGATGCTCCCGGTGGAAAGCTGTATCAACATTTCCTGTTTCAGAGCAGTAGGTTGTCTTGGATCTGTCCCTTGTGGAGATTTCTTGGAGCTCTCCAGCCCCAGTAAAGACCCAGTGTTCCTCTTCACTCGGTTTGGCAGAGCCTTAAGAGGAAGGAGGAGAGAGAGACACTCAATCAGCAAGATCTAGAAGCCTGTAAAAATGCCCAGCACAAGACAAAGTCTTTATTCCTTGAAGGCCTTCTGTATTGTCCTGGCCGCAGCACATTGTCATAGTACAGCCTCCCCATGAGCACTCCCACTCCAGTGAGAGAGTGAGTTTCATGCCCCCTTGCTAGGACATTCAAGCACGAGGGTAGTGCAAAGTGAATGGACTTTGTCCAGCTTGTTATTTGAACAACCTTGTTGGCGCTTTCCAGGGAGTTTATCAAAGAATTTGTCCAAACTATGATAATAAAGCAGTACATTGAGTAGCCTCTGATGGCTGACATGCTTGGGAGTGCCAGTTAATTGACAGGAACTGTACTTGTCAATCTTTTGAGGCCATGCAAGTACACCTCTTGTTTTGTTCCCTTCTCCAAGTCTTGCATCTGCAGCTATGGTGGATTCAGCACAGCCTTGCTTCCACATCAAGCACACCTCCCACCTTTGTTCTTGTGTGTTTATGGAGTAATTAATCTCATTGTGCTAGTATGAAAATAGTCTATTAAAACACTCAGGCAAGACAACATGGAGAGGGAGGAAGGAGGAGGAAAACTGGCTTAGGAAGGGAGGGAGCAGTTTGCTCTGTTTAATTGGTTCTTTCTCCTAATGGTAGTTTGTCAATTAAGGAGATACTTAGAGAAAGTGAAATTAATCCATATGGGTCAAAAGCAGCTATTAATTTTTAATCAAAACAAAATGCTCAACAAATCTGTAGCTATGCTCAGTACAAATGCAAGCACACCACCAGCATCTTCCTGAAGGATTTGGGAGCAGACACGGGTTGGGGAGGGGCTGTTAATATAGAAAAGATGTGTTTCCTCTGTGGTATCCCCTGCCACCTCTAAGTAAGCTCCTCAGAGCCTCCTCCATCTTGTTTCTTCAGCATCTATTGCATTGCCTGACACACAGTAGATACTCAAGGAGGTGGCTCTTCTGGAACTCAGAATCCCTACTATGTACATCAGTCTAGGGTAATTACAGTAGGTTTCAGGTACAAGATGTCTTCCAAGAGCTTCCAGTCTGGTTGAGGAAACAGGAGACACTTGTGAATCCATCCCAGAGTCTTCAGAACAACACGTGACCAAGGGCTATAATGTGGGGGACCATATGGAGAAGTGTCATTTCTTGAGCACTCACTATATGCCAAGCATTTCACATAGATCAATGACACAGTGAAGTAGTCATCGTTTCTATTATCTCCATTTGAAAAGATGGTTACCAAGGCACAGGAAGTTTACCCAGCTTGCCCAGCTTCTCACAGCCAGTGCAGGTAGTCTGAGAGGGGCTTGCAATACCCAGTGTTGTAAGAGCCACAGTGGTCCTAAGATTGCTGGCTAGAGGCTCATTGCTGGGCTCAAGGGGGATGAGTTGATTTTTGGAAGGAAAAGTTGATTTTGCCCCAGAGAATTATCCAGGGAGGAAAAATGATGATGAGCACAATTTTGGGGAAAAGGAGTGAGCCTCTGGGTAACTGGAATAAAAGGTTGGGCCAGTTAGGTAGGTCTCAGTTAATACACTTTCTGGATGTTGAATGTGAACATGAGAAATTCTTATTTAGGTCATCCTGAAATTTCTTTATTGCCTACAGGCTGTTCATAGTGCTGGGTGCAGCCCCACACCCCACACCCCCATTTCAGCCCTTTCTGGGCACCGTGCTCTTCACTATCCCTCTTACCTCCTCTGCCTCCCTCCATCTGGTATCGTATCATTTATGGCATTCTTAGCTCCTTCTGTTTCCCATTTAAAACAAGAGAAAGGAAAGAAAAAAAATGAAGAGAGTGCACCACCCAGCCAATGTCTGCTGGCTGGTGGGGAGCGAATGAAGCTTTCTTCAGCTCCTTCCTTGTCCCCAGCCACAGTTTGGCCTGGACTTTGAGAGGAGACAAAGGAGGACTTGCCCTGAGGGAACGGTCTCCTACCTCTGCCTGCTGACAAGAAGGCGAGCCTGGGACTGTTCTGCTCCCTGAGATGAGTAGTGATGTGATTTGGGGGAATCAGGAAGAACTGTATCCCAAGGATACCTCTTCAGGTGTCTGACAAGTGCCTAAAACCCGTCCGTAGGAGACAAAACCTCTCGTTTCCCAGTGGGACGTCAGGCTGCAGTACAGATACTTGGGACAGTCAGAAGGGCATGCTAAAGCCCCTCTTGGGGGCCAGGAGAAGCTGGAGACATGTCAGGAGGTAAAATCCTTGGATATTTTCTTCTTTGCTTCCTAGGTGCTTTATAACCCAGCCTCTCTGAGTCATTGGTCTGATGGTAATTGGTATAATTTGCTGGGAAATGCCAGTGGATTATGCTGTGACAATAGTGGGGGATGGGAGGCCCATAGGAACAGAATACTCAGCCCTCAACCTGGAGCAGTTGGGATGTGCTGCAGTAAAGCGAGAAAGTGCTCAGGATCCCCAGAGAGGCCCCCCAGCTGCAAAAGCTGAGAGCGGGCCTGGCAGGGAGCTGTTCTCACTGTGCAGGCGAGCCCCGGTGGTCAGCGTATCCTCGTGCAGGTGGGCTGGAGAAGGGGCTCCAGGGAGGTTGCTGCTGTAGGAGACAGACTGGAGGGCAGGTCAGCCTATGAAGCCTGGAGCAGAGATGAGGGAAGCACAGTTAAGACCTAAAGTCTTGGACAGAAGGTAGGAAGGTGGTGGTGGTACAAACAGTGTTCTCATCACCTCTTCTAGACCTGGAAGAGTGGAGAGAACAGATGTAGCTGACTCTGACTCTGTGTGGCTGATGATAAAAAATGGAATTTGGATTTCTTGCCTGGCACTAGTGTTAGACGCTTACCAGCTAGGGAACACATCTTGTTCATCCAGAACAGTGAGGCTACTCAGAGTGCTACTCACCCAAACAAGAGGTCCCTGAGAGGAAGGCTTCCTTGATAAAGCATGGGGCAAGCCTCTGTGGAAGAAAGTGTTATGTCATGGGGAGGAAGACATTTTTGGTGCCTAGTGATTATTATTAGATAATGTTAATTACATCATCATTATAACATTGCCTATTAATCTGTAACTCTCAGAACATTGTAATAGTGAAATTTAGCATCTTCTATGTGATAAGCACCTTAGTCACATCTACGTTCATTTATTTTTTCCTTTGATACGTTTATTGATAAAAACCTACTGTGTGCTAGGTCATAAAGTAAGCTCTGGAGGTACATCAGCAAACAAACAGACATGTTTCCTGCCTTTAAAATTTAGTGTGAAATACAGCCTTTAAAATATCTACTTTTCTGCATCAGTTATGATTCTTTGTGGACAAATACATGATTACTTTTGTACCTATTCAATGTACATATGAATAAAAGATGAAATTTCTGTTTACAGTTTTAAGAATCACTAAGTATCTATTAAAATGTATTGATTTTTAAAATTAGCATAAGACACATCATGTAACATATGAGTGTGTGTGTGTGTGTGTGTCTACACAGTCACAGTCTTGAAAAGATCAGTTAAAATTCACTACAGCATTAAAGCAGGGACAGACATGATCTCATTTGTCTTGATTTAAAAAAAAAAAACTGCTTGGTTGCTATATAGAGGATGGACTGTGGGAAGCCAGAAGGAATGCCCGCAGTTAAGGAGACCTAATGTCCAGGTGAGAGATGGTGACTCAGAGCAGGCAGTTGTGGGGCTGAGGGAGGAAACAGGGTTACATTCATTTTGGAGATCAAATAAGCAAGATTTGGCAACTCTTGACAGAGAATATGAAACAATTATCTGCTTCCTCCACTGGCTATCGGAACTAAATGAGATATTATTAGCTTCATTTTACAGACAAAGAAATAGACTCTCTAGGGCTTGAGATAAAAGTCTGATTTCCCCACAGCCTCTGATCCCTCTGTTGTTCCATGCATAAAAGTGGGGTGTGCAGAGAAGCACTTATCGGGAAGCTATAAAGTTTAAGCCTCAAGGCACTTCACTTACCAGACCTCTTCCAAAGCCTTACGCCTAATCTTATATTTATAACTTAACATTCTTTTCTTAAAAGCACCCCCCATAATCATTTAAACTTCAGACTACATAAAATCCATCTCTTTCTCTAGCTGAGTAAATATGACTTCGTTGAATAGGACTGAAAGACTTAATGGGAGGAGACCTACAGTGAAATTTGGCCTGTTAGCTGGGGAAAGTATTCAACTTAGGTGGGAATCATTTGGGAGAGAAATAGATGCCATATTGGCGGTGCATATTTAGAATATATGTAGTATCTCATGTATTGAATACTTCCTTTATGTCAGGCACTATAAATACATGTATATATACATAATTTTTTTGCTGCTCTTTGATTTAATGCTTACACAACTTCATGAGGTAAGTACTTTCAGTAACTCCATTTTGAATGTGAGAAACCAAGCCCTAGCAAGATTGAAGAAATGACACAATCATCGATCTAAGTAGGTGAGCTGCACTGGCACCTGTCAGACCTGACTTTGCAGCTTGGAGGCTGTCCTTAACCCCCACTGCTAGAGGGACTGTCCAAAGCTGGACCCACTGATATATTCTTGACATACATTTTCAGCATTTCATCTTCTAGAGGTTAGAGAGAGCAAGGGCTAATTCTGCCTTGTTCCCCCAAAAAAGAATTGCTTGGTGTAATGTCAGCAGGAGAAAGTAATGTTTTCTACCTTCAGATAATGTCTGACAAATGCCATAGATGATGACAAGATTCTGAGGCTTGAGGAGTTTTAGGTGTTCTCTGAGGGAGAGTGGAAGCCACTGGAAGGTTTTCACCATACAAGTGATAAGATCTGATTTGTGTTTTTGAAGAATCCCCCTGGAGAGCACCCTGAAGGAGCAGTGGCCTATTTCTTCAAGTATAGCGTAAGACATATCTGGCTTAGCAAAGGTAGATACAAAATGACCTGGACATTTTAGTGATGATTTACCATAATCTTGACAAGAATGTTACAAGCTTGAGGGAAAAGCTAACAGTATTAAATGTTTTATTGCTTTTAGAATGACCAATGGGAATGACTTTTATCCCTGCGCCAACCTCCCCCAATGCTCCTTCCATCTCTGAAGTCTGTTAGGATAAGTACCTAGTGATCAGCAGAGCTTCCCTATGGCCTCAACCTCTTTTTCAGCAGCCATCTCAGCCCCACCTAGTAGGCTCTAGACTCTAAACCACCCAGCAGAGAAAGAGAACATCAGAGAACCAGCTGCAATATTTGGCCATCTAGATTCAGCTGTTAAAACTCAAAACTCAGGAGATTTGGCAGAAAAAAGCAGGAACGTTCAATGTAAAGAAAGCCTCATGGCCAAAATGATCACTGGATCAGATACTTGAAGATCTGCTTGGTGGAGGAGATTAAATTGGCCATGATGGTTAGCACTGCAACAGATTTCTATTCCATATATAAAATGAATTTCTTATAGTCAGCACTCTATAGACATGGACTGGGCAATATGGGATCGGAGGTCTGTAGACTGAGACTGGACAGCTTAGGCATAATTATGTAGAGACTTATGTCTGTAAGCAGACACAATGCAGGGTCTGAAGTTGGAAAGACGGTGGTAATGGAGAGAATCATGAGGATCAAGGGGCAGAGAAGGAGAGGCCTGAGCTTGTAAACATGGTTTACCTCCAGCCCCAAAGGAAGTGGCCACACTGGGTTGGTTTTCCACCTGTTCCCCGTTTCTCTTGCCATCCAGCCAAGCCAGCAACAAATGGCATCATATGGTAATCTGTGTCAGCAATAAAAGCCATGGGGACCTGATCCCCAGCAGTGTGTTTTCAGACTATAAATTTCCTGGATATCTTTACAGTGAATCTTTCTTGGGGAAGCACAGGCTGGAAATAATATGAGGAGATCAAGAAGGAAGTCAAGCAAGTGACACCTTTAAACAGGGGAAACGAAGCAGTCTCTTCACCCATGGGACAGTTAGAGTATGCAGAACTGTAATTAACTCAGCAGCCCACTGAAGATGTCTATTTCACTGCACAAAGGCTGACGAAAGAAGGGTTCTTAAAGAAAGAGGCTCCAATTCAAATGGTATTTGAGTAAGTCCCTTGTTGGATATACTGTTTCTAGAGTTTATGGCTGTAATCAACAAAATGTGGCCATTCTTTCACACAGGTTTTTCTTACAACTTTCCTAATACTATTCTTTAAAAAGAGAGAGAGAGAGAAAAAAGAAGGCATCCAGAATTGATTGGGGTAGGGTGGGGAAAAGGGAGAGAGAGATATGGCTAGAATCAAATTAAGGACTTTGATTTCCTTCTGAGAAGATCTTGAAAACATTAAAGAGAAGCAGGTATGTCATTTTTTCATATATTGAGACCTTGAGATATGTAAGAAAATTGTCCGTTTTATGTCCAAATACTCCAAAAATTACTGTATTATTCTCCCTCACTTGAATTCATTCTCCTTTTTTTTTAAACACGTATTTTTACATGCCTGCCCTCTGCCAGGTACTACTACCAGCCCTGGAGATGTGGCTTTCCTTGACTTCATAGAGCTCATAGTGGGGATAGACAAAAACGTTTATATATGTAGACTAATCAGTGTATCAGATGATGTTCTATATAAAGAAGAAATAGGAAAGAAAGCAGTAGGGAGGGATGTGATGTTAAATATGGTCAAGGAAGACCTCACTGAGAAGGTGACACTTAAGCAAAGATCTGAAGGAAATGAGACATGGGTGTATGGGTGGGGTGGCAGTACCCCAACGTGCACAGGAAACTCGGGGCCCTGGGGGGAGCACACGTGCTGTGTTTGAGGAGTGGCGAGCAGGCCAGTGGGGGTGCTGTGGGCCACAGGAGGGTGGGGGCAGGGGGCTAAGGACAGAGGCTCTCACAGTGGGTAAGGCTGCCTCTCCTTGCCCTGGAAAATCACTGGTCACTCACTCATCTGGGCCATGACACAGTGGTCTGGGTTCTAGGAAAATGAACCTTGATATTGGCCTCCTGCTCCTACACCCTCTATGTGTTGGCCATTCAAAATGGCTCCCATTAAACTTGAAACTATAGAAAATGAAGTTAAATTGTCAAATTGTCATCGTGCCACTCCACCCACATGGTCCTGGAGTCCTTTGCTGTGGCTTTTATGTAATGTACCACATAATGCCCTCATCACCTTCCTGAGAACCGACTGATGGGCAAGTGGTTGTGATTTATGGGAGAGATGCCTGAACCAGACCCCTAGCCTGATGTATGTATTGGAGACAAGTTGTTTTCTTTCTTTTGTTTATTTTTTATTTTCTGTTTTTTTCTGGTTTTTTTTTTTTTTTTTTTTTGTAAGTAACTATACAATCTCAGACCATGGAGGAACATTAGAGGAACAATCTCCTGCCTTGAGTCTCACCTGGGCACTGCTAACTGGTGAACCTGGCAAATCCGAATGTTTGTGTGTGTCACTGCTGGACAGTATGTTATCTGCATGTACGCTACTAAAGCTTTCTTTAAAATAATGACCAGCCACTAAGAGGGTACTAGCTAATGGGGATAAGAATGCTGGAACTACAAAGAGGAAAGCTTTGTTTAAAAGGATTAGGGAAACTCACCATCCATAATCAAGATTTCAACACACGAGTCTACATTTTTGAGGCAATATATCTGTAAGTAGAAACAGGCGTATTTGGAGAAAAACATTATTTCTGAGGTCTGGCCAGCTCCTGTTCTTACCTCTCTGTCATCTCTGATTGGATTAGACTTCACAGAAATCACCTCAGATCCTTGTTTCATGTTAAGTTTAACCCTCCCGTTGAATACTATCCTTGTGGAGCTTGGTGGAGAGAAATTAAATTTCTCTCACTAAAGCTATGGTACTGAATTGGGTATCAAGGGGGCTACACCAGTAAACTTCGTTGGTTGCAAGATGTTGTCCTTCCCGAGGCTCTGGAGCTGTTAAGCTGGCTCCTTGCCGTCGCGGTCTGATCTTTCATTTTACTGTAATGCAGTTAGACAACCTAGGTATTCAGGCAGACTCCTCTGGTTTTCATTATCCCTGAGTAACATTCAATACTGAAATAAGGAAGACGGAAAGGGGGAGAAGGGGAGCCAAGCATTTTTCATAGTTTGTGTGAAATACTTAATATTTGAAAGTCTTTAAAATACGCTGTACACATGCATTCCAATTTTATAAGACTAACATAACATGTTTAAAAGTTTTATGAATTTTAGCATGTAACCGGAGTCAATGTTAGCCTGTGTTAAATAAGCCGTAATGGCCTGGCAGCAAACCTGCCTAGTTCACAGATCCTTCCTCTGTTTATGGGCAGCCATTCCTCAGCCGGTCACTACAAAGTGCAACTTTATCGGTTTCTGTGGCCTCTGTCAGTCAGTCTCTGTGCCGACTGCAGCATATTCTGATTTTAAGAACACAAACCAAGGACATCATGATGAGGTGATATTTTATTTTGATTTTGATGAAATGGTATGAATCTGAGTTGCTTAAGGACATGTCCTGGCCTCTCATATCCTTTGGGACAGTGTGGTTCTATAAATGCCTTCCATAAACATAGGGCCACGCAGACTTAGCAGGCTCACCCTCTCCGAAGTGGAGCCTGGAGAGCTCACAGAGCCCAAAAGATGTCATTTTTACTTCCTTAGAATGGAAGCTCCTGAGTGATGTGTTCTAGGTGAGGGTCTCCTTTCAGGAAGAGTCAGAACATAAATGTGCTGGAACAAATGCAATTCTAGCCCATCAGCTGTCCTGTGTCTAATGTATCAGGTGCAGTCATGTTTCTCAGGTGAGAGCCACATGTTACCAGGTCCCACCTTTCAAGAAAACATGCTAGCTCCCTTGATAAAATCATAACCATCTCCAAGTATGGCAGTGGAGGAAGACATTCCATGTGTTAAAAAGCTGCTCAACTTTGTAGTGCAAAGTCTTTTGTCCATAGATTCACCTTGACCTCAGCGATCCCTCAGGAATTATCTGCCACATTCCAAACTGGTTTTCAGGGGATACTACAACCCCCCTAGCACTCTGGCATCAAAAGCTCCATTAATTACAAATAGTACAGTAGAGGACAGGCTGGAGCATTTAAATAAGACTGATCTAAAGGCTACAGGCCAAAGAATTCTCAAAGAAGATAACATGTAATGAGGAAACTTGACCCACAGATAAAGTTTACTCACTCTCAAGGCAGAGCCTCCATAGGGCTGCCTCCCCGTCTGGCGTCCTGTCCTTGCTGCAGTTACCACGGGTAAGCGGAGCCTCCTGGGAGCCCCTCAGTCAGGTCCTTCCACTTCCAAAGGCAAACCCCAGGGTAGCCCAGAGAATGGTAGTTCTTTCTTTCTCTTTGGTTTAGAACAATCTCTTTGTCTTAGAACACTGCCCTCAAAAACATCCTACCTAACATTTAGAGCCCACCACATACTTGTTGAAAGCTTGGCTTTTGTAAGTCTTTATAGTACCAGCCTTTTAACCTGTTGAGATAAGAAATATATAAGTATAACACCCATGGAGGCATATAAAACTACCTTCTATTTGCCTCATTTATTCATCATTTTTAGCACGGTTCAGGGTGGGCAATCAAGTTTAAGCCTATGTTCACCATCATGATTTTATAGCCTTTAGTTATATTCCCTCTCAGTCAATAACATCCCAAGAGATGTCAGAATTCATGCAGGAAAGCCCATTTAATTAGGACCCACTGTGGGGAACCAGGAAATGGATCCTAAAGTACTTTATGGCAGAAGTTGTTGATCAGGAAGCAGGATGTTTTCCTTTCTCTCAGCTTAGGTCTGGCTATAACTCCTTTGGGGACATCTGGGGGCCTGTCTCCTCTCTGCTGAAATGGAACCTATAACCATCCTCTATTCAGGCTACTCCAGAAGGCAGCGACATGTGTATCTGCTTTTTCATTTGTTTGCTGCCCTCTTTTTGAAGGTGTAAGTGTCAGGCCCTAAGCCCCTGGAAACTCTGCCCTAGGGGCCTAGCGTGTAGATATTTGCCAGTCTGATGTATGGAGGGCTCCCTGTCCACACTCTTCCTGCTCCTTGCCTAGATAACAAATTACCAGTTTTTCTTTTAGACAGACGCAAAATTTTCAGTTGGATGGAAGAGAACCATCATAATAGATGATTTTGAGTAAAATTGAATCCATTCTTTACCACTCTCCATGCTCAACTCAAGTACTTTCTCTCCATTCAAGAAAGTCTTCCCCAACAGGAAGTGACCTTTCTATCCATTAAATCACAGCATTTTCTGCAGACCCTTTGTCCTTCATAATTTTTGCTGGTTTTATTCTAGTTAGTGCTTGTCACCCTAGTATTCTGAGCTCTATTCAAGGACCTAAATGGCTGGGACTACATCTACTTATTCCCCCAGAGCGCTCAATCATTTATAAACTTCATTAATTTCCCCAGTGCCTCAGACACAGGGGTGTTCAATTAGAACTTTTTACCGAAGTGTATTTGAAAGGGAATATGCTACTACTGTGCTGAATGCTTCCAGGTGCACAGGAAGTATAAATGAGACTCTCTACCCTCAAAGAATTTATAGTCCAAGGGGTAGGATAAAGCTGCATGAAAATCAACAAATAATAGAGTTCCATCCAGGGTCTGTGCCCATAAAGGATAAGTGCCAGTGATGATTATGAGAATTTGCATATGTTTTTGCCATCCCCGTAACAACTCTTTAAAGTAAATGACACTAGGCATCTTCAGACTCAGTCCCCTGTCTATAGTGTGAGGATAAGTGACTTGTCCAAGACAGTGGGTAGGATGTGTTGGAATTCAGACAGCTTTGTGTGTCCCAGGGTGAGACCCACACCGTTCTAGTGGCTCTGAGCCCCTTTTCTGATTGCTCCTGTTCCCTGCTTAATGCCAGCCCTATAAATATATTAGGGATATTTAACCATGTTGCTCACTGCCATTGAAAAGATGGGAAATAAAGAGTCTTTTAAGCAGTGATGACACTTTGGTGTTTGAATCTGAAAGCAATTGTCCAAAGACAGTCCCCCAACCCATAAGTAAATTAGGGGTATCATGTGCCAGTAGTTTGTTATGATGGCATAAAAGGACATGTATGCTTTTCTAAAGCATGTGCCAAGCAGACTATTCTTAGAGATTTTAAGGAGGAAAGGAGAGTCCCCATCTCATTTAGATGTTCTGTCTTTATAAGGTCAGAGGGCTGCATAAATGACCTTCCAAGATGCTCAGACTATGGTATGTCTACCTATGTTATCATCAACTGTCTCTGAAATAACAGACCTGGATTCAAAATCTTAATCTACCACTTAAAAACCTTATAGCCTTCAGCAAATAGTTAACTTCTCACACCTGTTTTCTCATTGGTAAAATGAGCATGATAAAGCCTGTCTCACAAAGTTGTTGTGATTAAAGATGGTGAGTGTAAATCACAGTGCCTGGTAGTTCTCAACAACTGTGATAGCTGAGTATAACACTGTATCCTTTCTTGAGCCATAGAATTCGAATTTACATTCAGAGTTGGAGACCCCAGAAGTCTTCCCTAAAGAGGAGCAATTGAAACTAGTTGAAATAGCCTCTCCCTTCTTCCCTGAAGGATGGCAAGTCTTCTCTGGGTTTTCTGTAAGTCATCAGAGATATGCTATTTGGATAAAATCTAGCTGCTTTGACCTGTGGAAAAGCACTGCTGTCTAAATACACTATACTTAGACTCCTTAGCATCCATGGACAGTTGCAGGCCTGCTCCAGGCCATATGAGAACCGGTGGTGTCTTCTTTATAGAAAACATTCCTTTCAAATTAATCGGTATATACTCATCCTTCCTTTCCCAGCCACACGTTTCAGTTACCAACAGTGAGATCAGTGAGGGGCAGTGGCATAGTCATTATGAACCAATGTAGGTAAGCTCCAAGATACCTATCTGTCTTCTCACTTAGACAACGGCAGGCCAGCCAGATTTACCTACCCATTCCCAGGGAGGGAGAAGAAATGGCACGTCACATGAAGAGGAAGGCACAGCGCTAGTGAAAAAAAGAACCTCCAGGAGTAACTTTCGCAGCCTCCCTCAATTACTCAGGAGGAAACTAACTTGGAATGTCTTCTTCAAGGTTAAGCTCCCTGGAAGCTGGTGGAAGCTGGCCAGAGGCTGTGAACTTTGCACAGAGGGCATCCGTAGAATCGCCCTCTGCTCAGTGGATCACTGCCTTCCCATTATTCTGCCAGCACATACCTGATTTGGTTGACATTTCCATAATTAATTTATAACAGCAATAACCCTGAGATGAGCCTATTTATAGGTTTGTGCAAACTGAATAAGAATATAGATTAAATCTTGGGTCATTAACATACTTAAAGTACCTGGGAGAGCTTTTGTGATTGTCAACTGGTGTGATTAGAGGCCTCCAGGCTTGGTGTGTAGGGCAATCCACAACTTTACTTCCCTTCTCAAGCTCAGAAACCATGGGACAGCAAAAAATAAGCATACCCTCCTCCCAGCCACTAAGGATATTGGGTTATTAGGGGGAAGAACTTCACCAGCACGCTTCTTTACCCCCTTCCTTCACCTTGACCTAAGTCAGCAGCGATGGCCTGGGTGCCCAGCAGCTGTTACGCACAGCCTGAGGGCCCCTGAGACTTTGTCCTGACCCTTGACCAATCCTAAGTATGGCAGCAGCAGTCATGCAGGGAGGATTGCTGTGACCGTCCACAGCAAGAGAGCAGAGCACCGGAAGGGCAGCCTTTACTTGAAAGGATGTCTTTTTATGACTTGCGCTGCTCTGAGGACCCCAGTCTTATTTTTCCTTCCTTTTTATGTCCTGTCTTTTTTGGCATTACCTTTTTGAAAAATAACATATATTGCTTTTCTATTATCGAAGTAAGATGTTTTCAATATCAAAAATAAAGATAAGTACAGAGAAGAAAATAAAGATCACTCATAATTCCACCACCACCACCACCACCGCCGACCCCTCGCCCCTAAAAACCTGCTGCTGAATTTCTCCATGTGTCTTTCCGATACTGTCTTCATTCTGACCTCACACCCTCAGGACGTCTCTGGACAGGGAAGCCTCCCATTCAGAGGCTTCCTTGGGCAGCTGCGGTCCCTTTAGAACAAAGCATTTTCCGTTCTTTCCTATGCTCCAGGGATGAGAACTCACCATCAATAGTGAATGGCACATGACTCCCTGCCTCACCTTTCGGAGACTTCTAGGAAAACCACCTCCCAGAGGTGGTTCCTTTCTCTCTCTCTTTCATTTTTAAATGTACTCAACGCACCCAACCCTGTTTATCCTTTTCTGCCCCATATGCGCTGCTGCGATGCGACCACCATGTCACTCCAGCACAGACAGGATGCCTCACTCATTACTGGTACCCCTTACTTGTATATTTTATTTCTGCCCTCTTTTTTTAGTATCAAACTGGCCACAAAACTTTTGAAGTCAGGATGAATAAGCCCATCAGATATGATTACACACATAAACAAATAATTAAGAATTTTCATTTTTTAACACTTTTGAATGAATTTATGAATGTTGAGCTCCTTGAAAATGAGATGAGATACTATGTCGCCAGACCCTTAACACAGTACTTGGCATATAATAAATACTTGATTAATATTTATTGGATTAAGATGAAAATGAAGAGAAAATTTAATTACCCAGTCTTTTTTTTATCTCAGTTGTTAAGTGCAGACAAAAAGGATGGCATATAAAAAAGATGAAAAAATAGTATCTTAGAACAATTTTTATGGTATATCAGTGCATTTTTTGTGCTAAGGTATCACTATTAACCCAAGTGAGGACCCTTTTTAATGATTTTTTAAAATCTTGATGATGCCCTTTTCACTTCTTTTCTAAATGAACATTAATATAAAGTCATAAAAATCCCCTTAGAGGGTTTTATGAATTACTGCATTATAAGATTGGGAAAAGGCCATTTGCAGCCATTTGTTTTATGGAGCTTGATTCTGAAACCCAGCATGCCCCTGACCCTGCAGACACCCTGGGAGGCAGGAGGCTTCTCCTGAGGACACTTGAGCCCAGGCACTTCTCCCGGTAGCACCAGCCACACACCCCGCGCGGGCCACTCCCAAGGCGACAGTGCTGGCCACAGAGACCTGCCCTCCACGAGCAGCCTGAGCACCGTGGGGGAACAGGAGCAGACATTAATAATGGCACATTGAAGAGTTCCTCTCCCATCGTGCAGATTGATTTTTAGCTCGCCAGCATAAATCATTTTTGCCACGTGGCTCTTTGGTCATTTAGTGCCTGAAAAAATTATGCCAAAGACAAGAGCCCTGGTTTTCCAACTCCTCTTACCTGCTCAGCTCTTCTCTCATTTCTGTCTGCCATGAAATGGATGCTTGAGCTATAAAACAGAGCTGGGGGTTTGAGTCCCCCGGGCTTCCTTTCACCACAGTGCCAACCCTGCCTCAGCCTTTCGCAGCTCACTTTGAAACATGCTGGGTCCCAAGAAACCAAGATATAAGAAGTTGAAAGGTAAACACGTGACAGAAAGATGCAATGAAGATGGTAAAAATAATAATAACTCACTTTTTTTGAGGCCTTCTTATATGCCAGGCTCCATGCTAAGTACTGACTTCTCGAGAAAAGAACAGCGAGTTGTGATGTCTGAGTCCATGGTGCCGACCACCGGGAACACTTGAAAAGGACACCGGGTTGTTTACAGGCAGAGTATCTGGCAAGATCTCTTTCTCACTGTAGTCTTGAGCCTCCTTGCACTGTTAGAATGGGTCTCTCTCCAGTGAGATCAAGAAAAGGAAAAGTAGAGCAGCTGTGTTGAGCGTATACACACACACGAGGATCCCGGAGTGAGCCAGGTCTCCAGGCACACTGAGTTGCTCTGAAATTTAACACACGCTCCTCAGTAGGTGTACCACTTTCGGGTTAATTCAGAACTTGGAGGTGGAAGCAGCTCACAAGAAAATAATAAAATAACCAGATATGTTTCTTTGCCAAGCTAGGTGGCTGTGTCCAAAGACATTAAGATCATAAAGTCCATACACAACAGATCATAAAGCCACAAAACTGAGCAAATCCTTAAGGCTCACCTAGTTCTCAATCCCCTCTATCATTTTGGACAAATGACTGTCTGAACTCACTCCAGAGAGGCGCTTCCTTTAGCCTCCTTTCTGTCTTCATTTCCTGAGCGTCTTTGGATGGTCTGAATGATCAGAACACCAAGAGGAGATGATTCTCATGCCTGAGGAGCACCTGGTCAGGCAGGCACTGAGTCGGTCCACGGGCATCTTCATACCTCTGTTGGAGGAGAGAGGGGGAGGCTGTGCAGTGGGGGCTCCAGGAACTTGGTGTAGTTGGGAAATTAGACAGACCTAGGAAAACATAATGGACAGCCAGGAAATGGTAGGAGCTCAGAGAACTTCATTTCTAGGCTAATCAGAGGGCTTCAAGGAAGAGCAGAGATTCAAGCAGTCTCAAAACAGCGGGGTTTGGGTAGCTCGGGTGGCGCACAGAGGAGTCTTTGTAGTGAGAGGAACTGCTAAGGAAAGACAGGGATTTGGCAGCGTGTCCAGGGTTCGTGTAGGAACCACACACGCATGCAGCTCTGAGGTGTACTGGCCAGTAGAGGGGTTGCACTGAAGAAAATTGTGAAGGAAGTGCCCAGTGTGGACTATGACAAGAGCCAAATGCCTAGCCACAAAATTTGGAGCCTTTCAGATAATTCTGAGCAGGGAAAGCAAAGCAGTTAAACTGAGGGCTTGTGATTCATGTGCCACATTACAGATTTGCCCGGAGAGCGTAGTGTAAAGAGATATCCACCGGAACAAGAGTCTCTGGGAGCCCTAACTGAAGACATTTTCTGACATGAGTAAATGCCATATTACGCGTTTGTGGTATGGAATTTGTCTTATAGCATCCTGATGTCCTGAAAAAACTGGGCTGCCATCAGGGGCGTAGGTCCTGCTGGCCATTCCCCAGGCCTCCTCACATGCGGCATGCTTCCTTCGGGTCTAGCTCACATACCTCACACTGGCCCATTTAACAGAGCTGGGCTGATTGCAGACCTTCAGATGTTTAATTTGTAAACACTTAATAAAGCTCTGTCAGTAGGTCGGCTTGTCTTTTCTGTCGGCCACATCAAAATCAATACGTCCCTTGGGTGTTCTGCTGTGATTGTCTGGGCTGGGGAATCTAATAGGATTAAGTGTTTGGGGTCCTATCTGACACCACAGTCCACAGTCCTAGTTAGGTGAGGTTAAAGACTGGCTTGCCATTGTGGAGGCACGATTGCTTAGGGGTCTGAAAAATCATTAAAGCTTGTCCTCTTAAACGTTGATTGTTCCCTGGTGATTTATTGACAAAACACAAAAAAGTGCTCTATACTGCACTCTAATTATATGTATGAGGCCATAAGATCTCATGGGAAATTAAATAAAATTTACAGCTTGATGGTTTTATGCTCCTGGGAGACATACCTTCTTAATAAGATCTTATAGCTGGGAATATTTATGAGGTTAAAGTCCGTAGGCTTGAGCAAAGACCTAACCTTTCCATGGAATGGGGATGGGGGTGCGTTTTGATTTCTTCGAAGATGAATGGTTGTAATGAAATTTCAGAGGTTTAGTAGGAAATGTTCAGTGAGACACATCAAGCATTCCTCCCCAAGACCTCTGGAGGACAAAGCTGTAAGGGCATCAGGCGCTGTGACCATTTATCTTGCCGAAGGCCCCAGGGCGTCCTGCCTGCCACCTCTGGGGCATTCTGTCCTCCTGAACTCTCCGAGGCTTCCTTTACTCATTAGCCCCCACCGCTGAAGGGGAGGGGAGAGAGCCTAGCTGAGGGCAGTTATCTAAGAGGTCAAGGGAGGAGAAGGAATTGGAGGGAGGGGAGAAAGGAGAAACAGAATATGAATGAGAATCACACTGATGTACTTGACCCTGCAGAAAGCAGTTTCACATGTTCAAACAGACCCCAAGGAGTGACTGGACATTCTGGATATTTGCTGCTTGACCAGATCACTTTATTTTTGTGTCAGTGGGTGGCTGGGCCCCAGCCCTGATCCCACAAGGATTATAGGGTGCTATTCTGGACAAAAGATCAGAGCCATTCCCTGAGGAGCCTCTGCAGATGGAGTCAAGATGAGAATTTCTTGACTCAGCAGTGTGTTTACAGAGGTGCATGTTATAAACTGTCCTGGTGATTTTTGTTATTCTCATCCCAAACGGACACTAAATGAAGTTTTATACTTAAAAACGGACTATTTCAACAAGAGTGAAGAGCATTCTTTATGGCCCAAATTCCTGCTTCTCTCAATAGTTCTGAAATGGCAAGAGGGAGGAAGAAAGACACAGACACAGACAGGTAGATAGTTAGAGATAGAAAAATACATATGCTTCTCATTCTATTCAAGGAAGGATAATTATGCAGGACTCATACTTAGGGTCATGTCATATGTGATCTGTTTTTCTGTTTTTTAATGAGTATTTTTGTACATGCTGTGACGTTCTGCACAGCCCCCTCCTTGTGTGTGTGCAGAGGGACATTGCCAGAGGACTTGCTGATCAAACTCCAGAGGGGCTCAGAACACAGGAGCACATCATACGTCTGCAATCCCTGACTGAATTCTTTGCAGCCAGACTTTTCCATCTAGGCAAGCTTATGACCGTGTTTGACTGCTCTGATTTATCCAGAAGAGGCAAAGCACCCCACCTTCAGAGCCCCTTGCCTAGGCTCATATGAAAAGCAAAGACTAATTACGATAAACTCACACAGTGTTTTTACCTGCAAGGATGCCACACAAGAAACGAGAAGTTTTGTTACTTTCCTATTGTCAGTTAGTCCTGCTTCTCTCTCTACTCCCCTCTTCCTGAATCAATCAAAATAAAGCATAAAGAAAATAAAATAGGCTCTGAATGTGTTTGACTTAGATTTGTTAGAGTCCAGCTTCCATGTCCCCCCATTTGTTGTTCACCTCAGAGCAGAGGGAAGAACACGATATAGTAGAGAAGAGGTGAAGTGGCTTGGTTCCAATCCTGGCCTCCTCTCTCTGTCATTGTGGTCCCTCTCCCTGTACCCCCGGTTCTTCATCTGTAAAATGAAGAGCTAAGGCTAGGTGATTTTAAGGTCCCTTTCAGCTCTAAAATACTAGCTTATGGTTCCAGAGTTTATGTAGGAGAGCAGCATTTTGCTCTAGCCCTTGCTAAAGTGAGATGTCTCATCGGTTCGGATGCAGCCGGATCAAGCCTCACCTCTCAGGTAAAAGGAGAAAAAAAGAACTTATTAAAGATAGTGAAGTTCCCCTGATAAGCAGCAAGTGAGAAATCCCTGACTTAATTTAAGTATGATATTTCTGTCTTCATTAATTTAAAGTATGTTTATGATAACGTATCCTTTCTTATTTAGTGGTCTGTCCTGAAGGGAAAGAAAGGCTTGATTGTGAAGCAGAGGGGCAAAGTTTGGGTATTTTTTAATAAAGATGAATATCCCTAAAAATGCTTGAATTATATGGAAGTAAGATTTGTTGCACGTTACAAATCAAAGCCTGAAATGTCACTTATCTCCTAATGATACTTCTACACAGATTATTAATTTCATTTTAGAAGCCCAATGAATGTTATATTTTATGACATTGATTAAACATCTTGCTGCCATCTACCCATCCATCCTTTTCATTTTCAAAAATCCATATCGAAATTTAACAAAAACAGCTCATAAATTTGAATTTTACAGCCTAGCCAAGTTGACTGGTTCTCCACTCTGCTTACAACCAGATCCATCCTGAACTCTGGGAATGGGCCATTTCCACCCTTAGAAGTCAGCCTTTTCTAAACCAACCTCATGTTTTGTTACCACAGGGAGATTGGGGGGTTTCTCCAGAGGAGCATTATGGCTTCTGGAGCTGCAGAGCTGTGCAGAGGCCTGTGGGGTGGCCAGGTCAGCCTCTGACTGGGATTTGGGGACTGCTTTCATTCTGGTTCTTAGACAAGCCAGTTCCCTGCTTCGTCTGTGGCCTGGGGACAATTGCAGCCTCCCCTAGTTGGCTCGCAGTGTCATTGTGGGGATGCATGAGCTAATAGACGTGAAAGCCCTTCCAGCCCTCGGAGAAAAGTGCTGCTATCGTCGATTTCAGAGCCAATCAAGAGCAGAATGAAGTGATACGTTCTGGTTCAACTTCAGGCATTTTAGGGAAGGTTTAGGATGACTCTTGAAAATGGGGAGAGAAGGTTTTTGAAAATAGGTCCACTGTGTTATTATTTATTGTACTTTTCTCAATAGAAGAAGCTCTGGTTCCTCCAGACTCACACCTACATTTCCTCAAAATCATGTGGACCCCTCTGCTTGGATTGGCTCCTGTCAGAGACCCCATAGTTTTCCTGTAGCTTTTCCCTCACAGTGGCATGGACAGTGGCTGTCACTGCTGTCCAGAGAGGGTGCTGACACCTAGATTTCCATGTCAGTGCTGCTGCAGCCATCTCAGAGACATAGGCTGAGAAATCTGAGTCAACTCTGCATGAAAGATCAAGGCCAGCCCCAAAGGCTGCTAGTATTGAAGAAACAACCTGTTGAAGTGGAGGGATGTCAGGGCAGGAGAGGGTGGGGGAGTTGAGGGAAAGAACTTGGGAGTGGCAGGAGCTTGAGGGTAAACTACTTTGCAAGAATTAATAACATCAGGGAAAACTTAATCAGAAGCCGGCCTCTGTCCAGTGCACCTTCCCACCGATATGCAAGAGGCTGGATGGGGGTTTGGGAGGTGGCGAGGACAGTGGCCCTGGAGACTAGGGAGGGGTGGCACTGGAGGGAGCAGGTGCCTCCACTGTCGCCCCAAGAGGGCCCGTCACCACAACAGCATGGGAGGAAAGGGTGTAGGCACAAGAGTAACACTGCCGGGATTCAGCTTTCCTTCCCCCCAGCTCAGGAGAGTTAGCCGACTTGGCTGGCCTACGGTTTTCTCATCAGGACCAGCGCGGGCACATGGGGACCCCTGGAGGCTGAGTGAACTAACAGTAATGTCTGTGGCATGCTCAGCACGGGCAGGGCCAAAGTTAGTGCTCAGTAAGCTTACCTGTTACTCTCAAGGGTTTGGATAATGGCATCTGAATCAAGGATACTTGTTGTCAGCAGTGATGATGGCGGTTTTTGGTTTTATGTTTGTTTTGTTTATTTGTCTTTGTCTTTTCCCTAAAGAGAAAAACACTGTAGAATGGCTGCAGCCAACAGTAGCTGGTCCGGGCTCTGCAGGACCTTTCCATGTGGGCATGGGGACAAACCAGCTTCAGTAACAGAGCTTCACGGAGTGAGGGTGTGTGTTAGTGACAGCCCCTTTCTGTCTGGGGGACAGGGGAGTGGGTATGAACACTCCTGGAAGAGGAGCCAAGACTTGTCCGGCTCACTGTGAAACGTTCTCGGGCGACACATTTTGCCCCTTCTTCTGACTCAGTTCTCTCCCCACCGCCTTCTCTTTCCTCTTTGCGCCCCACCCCTCAGTCAGCCCTCCATAGGATGCTACGGCACTGGAGATGTTGCATAAAGGGAAAATATGGCATGTTTACAGAAAGAATTTTCAAGAAGTGTTAATTTAATATGCTAAAGTGTTCCCTTCAGCATTTTACCTTTCTTGTTGTTTTCACAAAACAGCCAAGACTAAATAATGAGCCCAGGGCTGTGCCCTTTGGTAGCGTGATAGCTCATTACCCACTCGCGGCCTCCATCTGCCCTCATGGCTGCACAGGGAGCCATTACGATCATGATGGAAATCTCAGAAGCCATTACCAGGACGCAGCAGAGGGCCTACTGCAGACAGCCTAATGGACTAATTTGTAATTGGGAGAGGGAAATGAGTTAGCGAGCTGGGGCCGGTTCTGATGAGAGTGGAAGTGCGCATGCTAAATGTGATAAATGAATAGGAATGTATGTTTGCGCAGTGGGCTCTACAAGGCTTTCCGTCTCCCCTGGGGATTGGAGGCGTGCTGACAACCCGTGAGGAGCAAGGAGGAAAAGGCTCAGGGGAGGCAAGCAAGACTCAAGGAGAGTAGCTAAGGATAAATCGGGGAGGAAAACTAATGGCAGTAAAATCCAAGGAAATGTCTGCATCTGCCATGAAAGTAGTAATTAGGAAGCATTTGGTGTGCATGTCTTTAACCGTTAAAATAGGGGCCAGGAGGAGTGCGGGTGCTCATGAGAACCAAAAGGCTGGGCTGGTGCTGTTTCAGAGGGAAGCCCCTGTGTGGGGCTTTGACAAGACTGTGTCCCCAGACCTGGTGGTCTGCACAGATTCCGGCCACTCGGCACACAGCTCCTTCCTGAAACGCCCTGAGAGCCCTCTGTCCAGAGGGCTGCTGGAGAGGCAGCAGTGGGAAGGCTCCGCAGGCCCAGAGGCAGCTGCCGGGCACCGGAAGGCGCCCAGGCTACGGGTGCCTCCCACCAGAAACCCACAGACGTATGCTGGCCCCATTTCTGGAAACTGCCTTTCATCCTGTTTGTCCTGTCCCACCATTTCAGCAGCCAGCCGAGGGCGCTCCCCGTTCTCCTGAGGACTCTGTGCCCTCTCACACAGATGTGGCCTGTTGACAGTCAATCCCCCATGAGTCTGAGACCATGTCCTGCTTGGCACCATCCCCATTGCTGGTGTTTCCTTTGCCATGTTGTACCTCGGTTCTGTTTCCCTAACCTACAAGCCCCAGTGTCCTTCTGACCTTTGGGTCCCTAAAGCTGCAGCCACAGGCCTTAACGTGTCCTTTTCTCCCAGCAAACTGCTGTCCTTGGCGCTTTCACTGGATCTCACTTGTCCTCCTAGAGCAGCCTGATGGAAGCCTCCGGTTGTCCCAGCTCTCAGATTCTTCCTGCTTCCTTCGCCTAGGAGGACCTTTCAGCCTTTCTAAACAGCCTGAGGGAAGACATGTCTCCTTCAGGGAAGAAGGAAGCAGTGGAGCCAATTAACTGGACCCCAGCCCAGGCTCTCTGAGCACCTTCGCAAGGTGGAGGCCAAGTTAGCTGACTGCAGCCCTCAGGACTACCTCAGTCCCAAGGCCCTTTTTCTCATAACATTCCAAGTTCGTAGGAAAAGCTCCCATTTTCCTCACCAGCCCTCAGTAGATAAGGTTGCTAATTAACTCACTAAAGAGATGATGACAAGTCCTGCTCAGCAAAGTTATTGACAACCAATTGATTGATTATATGATTAACTGATCCCACCTACTTTGAAAATGAATGTGAGGAGACCAACAAAAAACACAGAAACACTGAGACCCAAAACCACACAATCTGAGAAAAAGTGGTCAGTAAAAGGCTGAAAACACTATCACATATTACAAGTTAAAGAGAGTTATTGTAAAAACACAAATGTAATTCTGACCTTCCTAGCAGTCATGGAAAAGGGGCAACTGGATGAAGGCTTTTAATTACTAGTAGAAGCACATTATTTTATCAGGAGAAACGTTTTCCCATCCGGTATCTACTGTTAAGTAGACCATTGGTTATGCTGTCAATGTCCCTCAAATGAAGAGCCCCATCAGACATTCTCATCAGTGTGAGATGGAAGATCGAGAGTATCCATGCAGAGCTCTTGCGTAGATGTGCTTTAGTAAAAGGTACCAGTGTGTCAGCCCGGACTGAGCTCTTGAGAGACTGCAGATTTCAGGATCTCGCTGTGCTCAACCTCCCATTCTAGTGAGGCAGACTCGACTTGGGTAACTAGTCCAGTTACATAGTTAAGGAAGGGTTTAGAAATTACCTAAGAAGTAGTCATCAACCCATTCAGCAAATATTTATTAAGTAGATGATGTGGGGCAGGCACTGAACTGATCACCAGAGACAAAGTGTTAAATAAGTGTGCATGGCCCCTGTCCACAGGAAGCTTCTGGTCTAATTCTGACCCAAGGCAAAGGGAGGATTCAGAGTGTGAGGGTACCATGGACAGAGGTCAGGGTGGCGGCAGAGTGTTAGAGCTGGGCTTTGAAGCTAGGAACAGTTCGTTAGAAATCAACAGCAATGAGATATCCAGGAGAACCCCAAACATTTGGAAATTTAAGAACATATTTCTAAATATGGGTCAAATAGGAAATCACAAAGGAAATTAGAAACAATCTTGAAATAAATGATAATAAAAATACTGCATATCAAAATATGTGAGTTGTAGTTAAAGTAGTGCTCAGAGAGGAATTCAGAGTTTTTAATGCTTATATTAGGAGAAAGGCCTAAAATCAATGACCTAGATTCCATCATGAGAAGCTAGGGTAAAAGAGCACAAATAAACCTAAAATAAGAAGGAAGAAAGGAAATAACAGAAAGTATTGAAGTAGAAAACAGACAATAGAGAAAAATAACAAAGACAAAACTGATCCTTTGAAAAGATATACAAATAGAGAAACTCTTAGAACAAACAAGGAAAAAAAACATACAAAAATACCCATATATCAAGAATGAAAAAATGTTATCAGTACAGATCTTAAGGACATTGAAAGGATCATAGGATGAGAATTCAAGAAGCAGAAAGAGCATAAACCCCAGCTAACTAGAGCTGCCAGTCAGTGTGGGCTTTGGGCATGTGGGAGAAGGACGTGGAGTGACCGGCAGTGAGGCTGAGAGGATTGCTTGGGACCAAGTACTAACCAGAGTTGGCGCTTGCTCCGGTGACCCCAGGGCCTGTGTGTATGTCCCAGCTTACTACTCCTTGTACCAGCACAGTTCCCAGTATCTGTCTGACCAGTAGATGCCAAAACTGAAGACAGGCCACCACTTGGCCCATAAAGCCCTGCTCTCAGGACACCTGAACTTCCTCAAATCCTTTTTGGACACAAGCCAGTAACTCTAACAGGTCTGTGTCTGCAGCCTCCAGAATATGAGGACTCCCCCCAACCTTCTAGTTCATCATCAGTCCAGCTCAGTCCAGCTCACAGATTTCAAAACTGATCTGATGCCATCCTGACAACATGACACCATCCTTGCCCTGGTTCATATGCTTCTGAATATGGGGCTCTTTCTTAAGCCTCAGTGTGCCAACAGAAGGTGCTTGGTGCAGAGCTCACTACAGCTTCCAAGTCAACAGCAGCCTGCCACAGCTTATTCTTGGGACAACACCGAAGAGTAGGGTTGGTGGCATGGACAGCTCTCATTCCACCAGGCACAGGACTGGCACCATTAGCCATGAGCCTGTCCACAAGGTCCGAGCTGTGCAGAAAACATTGGAATTGCTTGCACTGCTCAGCCTTTCACTGAACGGGAGTTCCTGGCTTCCCTTTGTTGCCCGTGGTGCACCTGGCACTCCCTTGCTCTCTCGTGCCTGTCCCAGTGTTCATCTGAAAGACGGGATTTCATACCAGCAAAGAGCACGGACTCTGCAGCCAGACTCTGTGGTCCTGCGCAAGTTACCTTCCTCTGTATCCCTCAGCTTACCATTTATAAGTGAGCAAAATGAGAGTGCCTACCTCACAGAGTTGTGGTGAAAGCTGAAATGTACGTAAAAAATGCTTGGAATGGTACCCACCACCTAGGAAGTGCTAGCAGTGTTTCCAAATTGCAGGGGTGGGTGTGGGACCTCTTGGCCTTCCTCAGGCTATCGCCCCGGCCTATTGTGGCCTGAGTCCGCCAGCAGCTCAGCTCAGGGAGCCCTGCCGTGCTGAATCTGCGCCTGCTGACCCTCTCTGGGGACCTGGGATCCTCCCAGCTCCTGAAGCCGCGCACTTGGTGCGGCGCGGCTTTGACCTTCCCCAGAACACTTTTTGAGCTGATCTGGCCACCTTGCCCCACCAATTCTGGTCACTTGTGTAATGACATCAGTACAGGCAAAAAAAAGGTATCTTGAAAGGGCAGAAAAACCCGGGTAAATCAAAGGTGGGGAAGAAGAGAGAAGAATAGAAGCCCTCGTGGGGAGTTTGATTTGGACAGATAAGGGTAACCTCGGGCACTTTTTCAGAATGTTCTCGTATGCAGTGTTTTACTGTATCCTTCCCACAAGGCTGGGTGCGAGGTCCTGACTAAGTAGACATTTTCTCCAGAAATGAGAAAGCTGAAGCCCAGGAAGACCAAAGGGTTTGCTCAAGGTTATGCAGCCACTTCCAGACGCAGCAGGGACCGCAGCCCAGAGCCGCCGACTGGGGGCTCCCTACAGAGGGCCATGTGAGCAAAGTCACTGTCAGCTCCTGTCTGAGTTAACTGCATGTCCCCTTCTCGGCAAGAGGACAGGCCTCGGTTTATAGCAAGACCAGTGCAGACTGGGACCCCTCTTACATTACATTTGAAATTCTACCAGGGGGGAAGAATGTCCTGGAAGTTTAGCCCTGTGTTATGTGCTTCTGAGAGACTGTTGTTCTCTCATGCTGCATTTAATGAATAAATTATAATAACTTCTGCATTTTTATCCATGTTGTGCATAATTTCCCTCTCCCACTTATATATATTTCTTTTCATGCCACTGAATATTATTTTTTTAGAAAACTCCTTCTTAGTGATTGCTGATAAAGATGCATACCTCCCTGTTCTATTTGTAGCTAGATATGGTGAGAGCTAGGGGTTTGGGGGTGGAGTGTGGAAGAAGGTACATTTACACTTCCAAAGGGAGGTAACTCTCTCAGGAGCTGAGAAAAGGAAGGGGGAAGATGGTACTTGAGCCCTGGTGGTATGTGAGGTCCTTTGGGAACAGATGGTGTTACCTGTCTGTCTCTGGGACTAGAATTGAGCCACACAGGCAGTAGCCAGTAGCCCTTAGGTGCATTTAGGGAATGCATGTTTCAGTGAGTGGCTGGGTAGCTGATGGGCTGGATGGCCAAATGAAAGAATGGAGATGCTAAAGCATCAAAGTCAGATCTCCTTTGAATTACTGTGTGAGGGAGCCTTCTCAGTTAACTCCTCAGGATTCTGTTATAATATTTTGTCTCCAATTTATTCTGCCCAATTCTCAGGTTCTCTTAATGTTTTTAATGAGAAAAGGTGACTTCTGTAATTTGTTAAGGAACATACTTCTTCCCATGGAGTGCTCAATCAATGTAAATATGATTGAGAGATCAGAGCAAATTCTAGGAGGAAAGTCAACAAAGCATAAGAATTAGATTGAATGTGACTTCTCATACACAATCTGCAGTTTTCTACTGTTTCAATTAGTTTATTAAATAACCTTTCTTGGAAGGTCTACTCATTCCTTTGAAAAAATATATTTATATTATGTTGTATTATAATAAACTGAGCACTATTATTACTAGAGTGTTTACAGGGGTAGGGAGTAGTATTCAGAACTGAGGTACAGTTCGAGGCAATTAAATAAAATTCACTGGCCAGAAAACAATGTAAGATGATAGAGCAGGAGAAGAAATAGTCACCAAAAAGTCAGCCACCAAAATAGTAAGGATTTATGTGCAGCAAATGCTGAGGTTAAAATTTTAAATTAAAAAATGAAAAGGATGATATGATTTGAAATCAGCTTCCTCTTTGAACTATGTATTCAGGACTCAGAGTAAAATGGGCCTCCTCGTTGATCTTCGTAACCAACATCTCATTTCCACCAGGCACACTTTAGTTGAGAATCAAGAGAAGGCACTGCTAAGAAGCTTGTTATCTTAAGCCATGAGTGATTTTCAAACAAATAACAGATTGAGGAATCCTGCTAATCTTTCTCTTTAGAGTCTAGATTATGGCATTTTCTTCCCAAAATTACCTTTACTTTATAAATAATCAGACTCTGACAGTTTTCTTTCTTTTTATCACCCTTGAGAAGCATGGTGGGCCTCAGGTTGACTCAGCCACACAGTGCCCTAAAGAGCTTGTTTGAGGCCCAGGGCAAGGAGAATACCAGGATCGAGGTGCAGTGGAGATGGTGGCCGTCATCATAAGGCGAAGGGGGTCACAGCCAGCCCTGGCCGCTCCCTGCATTGTATCTATCTTCCTTTTTCAGTGAGTTCCCCTCGTCCCCACCACCCCTCCTACACTTGACCCCTTCAGTCCCACCAGCTGCTATTTTCCCTGCTTTGTAGCCTCTAACTCAAGTCCACTTAAGAGAACAGGCTGGAGGCTGTTGTAGGCTCTGAAGTGATTTATTGCTTAACAGGAACTTCACTAAACTTCCCAGTTTAATTTTTTTAGTTTTGAAAATCAAACAGAGTTCAAAAAGTAAACATCACAGGTTGACATCCCAGCCCAAAGTGGAGGAAAAATGTCTCATGTTAAATTTTTCAGCACATAACAGAATTTATGAGCATTTTCAATGTTTTCCTTTTTCCCCTAGTCACTGTTATTCCTTACTCCCGCTCCCAGTTAGGTGTGGGGAGATTATGTTGGCTGGTTTCCATGGTGACACTGAAGAAAAGTAATTTTTTAAAGTAGGTTTCTACTGTGTTATTTCACATGCATGAAACATCAACATCTATGCTGTATGGCTTTACCCCTAAACATAAAGACACATAAAATGGCTGGAGTATTTTATATAAATAGACAAGTGGGGGTGATATTTTCCTTGGTCTTGTGCCGACCCTAGTAACAAAAGTCTCTCAGTTACTCTGGGCACCTGGGAGGGAGCAAGGGAACAGTCCTGCTCAGTGTTAAGCAACCTTCTCTCCTATGAATAACCATTTTAAAAAATTTAAAAAGTAGCTTGATTTTAAAGTCTCCTCCCTCCAGCCTAAGCTAGGGACCAGATGAAAAGTTCCTGTTTGGCTCAGTGTTCAAATAAGCAGAATCTGAACATCTTAATCTGTGTTTTCTGTCTAGCTTACTTGGTCAGCCACTGTACCCTTTTATCTGTCCAAGGAGTCATCTAGAACCTTCCTATCCCAGGCAACGTTCCTGTCTCCATCCTCTCAGATGAGGTTCGGGGGAAGCCTTCCCCCTGCAGGGGAAGTTTGGTTCTCTTCTCCCTTCCACCCCAACACACAGTCACTTACTCTCTTGAAGCTTTTGGACAGGGTGCTTTTGTCCAGCTACAGCAAGTCCGTTTTGAAGTGGAGGAGAGCGGGATGAGGCGCTGCATTGTTTCCCTGACATGTAACTGTGGCTCGATGCACTTGTTAGATACTCTGTAACTGAGAACGTTTTGGTTTTGGAAAAGTAAATAGAAAGTGCTGCCTTATCTTTGAAGAATAATATCATCTGGCATGTGGAGAGTGCCTTCAACTTTTCCAAGTTCTTTCCTGCATTGCTGTTTTATTTGAACTTTCTCATAATCCTGAAAAATAGTTTCTCTTTGTCCTCTTGTTTTAAACCTGCAAGGATAGAAATTTGGGTTGACCACCACATTAAGGACAGTTAAGTCAAGAATTTGGAACCCGTCATTTTCCTCCAAATCATAGGTTACTCATTCTATGCTTGGCATCTTTCACAACAGCCAGTGTGCTCAGTTGCAAGGTGAGAAATTACAAGGTTGGCTGCTTTCTGGGACTTGACCTCAGACACGCACAGACCATCAGGAGGAGTTGACTCTAATTAACAAATATGTAGTGAGCACCTGCTACATGTCAGATGCAATGGCCAAACCAGTCAGGAATCCCTACATTCCACTTGGGGGAAGGGCAGATGATGAATACATGAGGAAAATGCAAAACAAACCCGCAGCTTGAGGTGAGCATAAAAGCCCAGGAGTCAGATGTCACTGAGTGCCAAGAAGAAAAAAAGTCAAGCAGGAAGGGAGGTGGGGCGTGCTGGAGGTGAGGGGAAAGAGCCCTGCAGTCTTCAGCAGGCAGGAAGAGAAGGCCTTGTTGAGCAAAGATTTGAAGGTGCTAAGGGAGCAAGCTTTGGTGATCTCTGGGGAAGGAGAGGTCCAGGCAAAGAGAAGGAACAGGAAGGTGGAAAGCTGCATGGATTGCTTTCCTGAAGCCTGGAAATGCCATGTACTGGTTATTCTGTGTGTGTGCATGTGTGTGTGTGTATGTGTGTGTGTGTGCGTTTGAAAACTTTTCTCAAATTCTGAGCTCGGTACATGGCTTTAATTTTTGCCTTAATGACTTCCTGCACTTTGGGAGCTCTTTAGTGGATGCATTCTGAAAGTTGTAATCATCAGTCCCAGGCTGGTATCACATTACCTATGTGGAAAAAGCAGAATTGCTTTGGCACTGATTGGATCTTGGGGTGGTGACTCTATTTTCCTGGTTTTGGATGCAAATCATTGAAAACATATCAGGCCCTGGTCTCAAGTGTTTCCCTTAAATAGGAGAGAATCATGTTCCTATATGCAGGGGGTACAGGAAGGGACTTGGGGTGGGGGTGGGCAGAAGGGTTCTTATGTTTTAAATGCCAGTCAGCTGCAACCACTAGTTATCTGGAGCCTGTTCAAACTCATTTGGAGAACAGTTGAATTTTTAAAGTGCCTTTTGATTCTCTCTTTCATTTATTTTAACTGATCTGCTGGGATTAGGAGCTTGGTAGGGGAACACCAGAACACTTGCCAAAATGTGTGAATAATTAGAGCTCCGATGATGTGTGCCAGATAGAAGGGGAGTATTCACACTTCTGATTAGATTCAGCTAAATGCAGTTGTAAATCACTGCTGCCACAGTAACAGAGCCCCATTCAGGAGTCCGTGGGGAAGGAGGCCCAGAGCAGTGGAGAGATGAGGGGCTGCCCCAGGGGATGAGGCGTGGAGGAGGGGGGCAAGGAGGATGGCTCCAGTTCCTTGCAGCCAGAATGACGATAACTGGGCATCTCTCTTTCAGTTCAGTCCTATCATCTCAAGTCTTGCTGGGCACTGAGCTGGCTGCCATCTTGACAAATGTAAATAAGATGAGTCCCTGCTCTCTGGACACAGTCTCATGGGAGATAGGTGAAAAACCGTGGTGCAGCGTGATGTGTGCTGTCAGTGGGACAAGCACCATGCTGCAAGGCCCCAGAGGAGGAGTCAGTTCTGTGGAAGGGGAAGGAGAAGGGAGAGCTGGAAAGGCAGCTATTTCCTTCAGAGATAAAAGGTGACATTTTAGAGAGCCCAGCAAGGTGAGTTAGTGGCTGGGGGAACTCCAGGCAGCAGGAAGAGAATGTACAAAAGTGTAGCTGTGAGAGTGCGGTCCCCCAGTGTGGCTGGAGACTGGGCGACAAGGCAGGAGGGAGGATGGGCCACAGGACTTGCAAGGCAGTCTGGGGTAGAATACGAAGGCCTGGAACGCCCATATAGACAGCTCTTTTTCAAATCACATATCACTCTGGAGGTCGTGATTCACCCCGAACAAAGGCCTCTTCCTCCTCAGCGAGAGAGCCCTTTTAGTCAGAGTCCTCGATGGGACTGTGTTGGTGTTTAGCTGTATTAGGGCAGAAGTAAATGTTGAGAATCACCACACTCACCTATGGGAGCCTATGGAGGTTGATTAGATGAAGAATGAAATATAAAATGGTTAATTTAAGAAGGTAACTGGCAGAAACTATGGTGTAGAATCAGCAGTTTGGAGGGGGTGAGCTGCAGCCTCCTTGATTGGGCGTAGGTGGGAGGTTGGGGGCTGAGCAAAGACAATGGCAGAAGGAATCCACTTCCAGAGGGATTTCAGAGCGGAATCAACCAGGACTTGTTGAGGAGGACTCTGGTTGGGTGCCGGGGTCCTTGGTGCTGAACGAGGCCCTTTATGAACTCCCGTGCATCGATCCTACGGGTGCTAATCCTTCCTGGTTAGTGTGAAGTGCCACAGCCAAGACTGAGTGTCCTGGAAACACAGACGGTGGGCAGGTATGTTTTCAAGTATTGCCCGAACTCTGGAATCCTGGCAATTTCCTAATCCCAGCCACACTTTTCCTCCCTCCACTGCACTGCTCTTCTACTCTCCCCTTCCCATTACTAAAGGTGGTAGAAATCTTCAAGTAAGAATTCACTTCTCACTCCCAAGGACATGACAGATGCCTTCTCTGGTCCCCTCTCTCCACTCTGTTCTTGGAAGGGTGGCCCACTTTCTCTGTCTTGATAACTGCAACAAGTTGCTCGCAGTGAAACAGCAGCCTGAGGTGGGAGTAAAAGCCCAGGAAAAGGAATGTGAAGGAAATACAGCAGAATGGCATGAAGCCCAAAGCAAATGGTAAAAATGAGCAACACACGGAGAATGTGGACTGGAGAGAACAGCATAAAAATCACAACCACATCTGACGTCTCTAGAAATGGCGAGAGACAGCAGAAAGAACACATGTGGCTCTCTTCAAGCTGGGAGGAGTTATTCCCACCGTCCAGGGGCTGGAGGAAGGAGGGTCTGCTGGGAGACTTGGACACTTCTCAAGTCACTCTTCCATGCCCTTTATTTCCCCTGCTTTGACCAGCAAGTCCACATAACTCAGAAAAGCTGATCTGTTGCACCTTCTTCAGGAGCAGAATAGTAGATGAAACAGATACTTTCAAAGTGTGCATGAAAGATAATAATTTAGGATGTTGGGAGAAGAATGCAGACCCATTCTTCCTACTTATTTTTATCCCACTGTTTTAGATGTATTGTTTGTGTGCATGTTTTAGAAATACATTAGAGCAGTGTATAAATAAAAACACAGTAGGAGAATTTAATGTGTTTTCTGTTTGTTTTTCCTTTGGGGGCACATGATCCCAATGTGCAGACCACCAGGGTAGTTACCAGGGTTACTAGTGAGGATAGGGGTCAGGAAGAATGCTCTGGAATTGTGTGACTGCTTGTGGAAATGGGAGTTACCTGCAAGGGCTGATGCTTCTAGTCTACGGGATCACCTGCCACGTCCTCCCACAACCTCAGCAGCCCTTCCAGGTCTGCAGGCAGAACCCAGAGAAAAGGAAATCCCTCCTGCAAACTACCCCTCATCCCAAGAGGTGGTTGTGTTTATTCAGCATGTCATCAGATTACATGGCCACACCCACAGGTGGCAGAGGCACAGTTTGAGGTCACCCTCAGGAACCCTCACCCCCACTGGCCTGGCTCCTTCACTGCCCCTTCTCCAACTTTGGTGGTGGTGGTATGGGGGCATTGTGTGCATGTGTGGTTTTGCCTCCCGGCACCATGGTCCAGGCCACAGAGACCTGCAGGAACCCTGCGGTGCTGCAAGCCTTCCCCGGGCAGTGCCCCCCACCCCCACCCCCGGCAGCGCCCCTCCACAGAGAACCATGGAGGACATACCAGCATTCCAGTCCATTGTAAGCCAGAAAGAGAATGCTGCAACTGGAGACTCTCTCCCTTTTTGCAGCCATATGGCTTTTCTTTATCTTTTTCCAGACTTAAACTCTAACCTAGCTGAACTTCAGAGATCCCATTAATGTCAGAGCAGCAGGTGGCACTGGGTGCCCTACACTTCTGTGTTCAGCTGTGCCTCCACAGCTCAGGAGCTCACCCTCCCAGTCACCACCCCAGGCAGCCCTCTCTGTTGGTGGTATTCCCCTCATGCTGTCTTCATCTGCTAGACCTTGATCAGGCTGGTCCTAAATGAAGCATCTTTTCCAGAGATGTATGCTGATAAGAAACCAAAGAGCATCCACAGTGTTCCACCCCTCACTGCACAGACAGCTGGGTGACAGGAGCTGGCAAACCCGGTCCTCTGAGCCCTCCAGCTACAAATGCTTCTCGTCAGTACACTTAGGGACTGCCTCACCACCGTCTGCCCTTTTCCTCGCCAGCCATGTTTATGGCACAGCTCCGTAGTGATGGTTATCTTTCTAGATGTTGGACAACAATAGTGGCTCTTGTGTAAACACACCATCAACAGTGAAAGATATTATACATGAAGGTTGTCAATTGCCCCATTTTTGTCATTTGAAATAGGACATAGACCACATCTGTTTGAAATAAACTGAGTGAAATAATGGTTGGTAAGTAGAGTCCTGAAGGAGACAAGCCACACTGGGATCGAGGATCTCCTTCTGCTGGTATGACTTTTGCCCGCAGCCCCAGTGATGCTTCAAGAACTCAGGATCTCAAGTTCTGTGTGTCCTGCAGGAAAGCAGTGATAGAAGTTGTTCACATCAGGAGGTTTCAATCCCAAAGAGTTTGGGTTATAGGACCCCAGTTAGTGTGATGTGTGTTGGGAAGGGCTGCTCAATACTTGCGCTGAGTGCTGTGCTCATGAGCGTCTTAGGGTGTGAGCTCTGGGAGCCCCCCATCCCGGCAGCGCACTCATAACAGCTGTCTCAGGGGTGGCATGGTCTCATTCTGAAGTGGATGTGTTCTGGGAGTGAAGAATCCCAGACACAGCCATGCAGTGTGACCTTTCCTCCGGATACTCTATTCTCCATCACTTGTCAGCGAGGGAGTTGCTGGCAGTTAGGGCAGGGCCTCCCCACACATCACAAGACACTCAGCAACACTGTTCTGCCCATCAAATACCAGTAGATTTGGCCATCACCTTGGCACCTGAAACATGTCCCCATGCATTTTCACATGGTCCCCTAGGAGCAGGGAGAACACCAGGAAAGGAGGTGGCAGTGCCTGTTGGTGTTCTGTAGTCTCTGTGCGGCCAGTCAGTTAATTCCTTCAAGGCTCCTGACTCCACCGTTCAACCCACTCTGGGAAGACAAAGTCAATTCCCAAAGGAGGTTCCCAACGGCAGCCCAGCTGTCAAATGTCAACCCAACTATGCTGGCTGTTTACTGGATCTCTTTGTGTCACCAAATAGTAATAGCATAATAAGACTCCATTCTAGGTCCAGAATTAAGTTTACAAAGTCAGTAAACTATAATACGCATCTGTGTGTTTGAAATGATCCGTATGTGGGAACCAGCTTCAAAATTGGCCCAAGTACAGAAAAAATTTTTACTACCAATGAAGAATTACTTTTCTAAGAACACACTTCCTTTTTTTAAGATTTTAGACCAACCATCTCCTCTCTGCTGAAGAATTGAGATTGCTTATTAGTTGAACTAGCAGACAATGAATTTATAGTTTAAAAAAAAACTAACTTGAATTTTTAAATCTGAGACTTGCATTAATTTGATAAGAAGCCATGAGTTTTAAGCTCAGTTATAAAAATCTTTATAATGCTTTTCTCTGTATTTAGACATTTTTCATTTGCCACTTTGTGAGTTGTTACACATGAGCTTGGGTACATAGATTTGTCATTAATAAGTATTCATAGACTATTTTTATTTCCTTCCGCTTGCATTCCCTCTACTAATAGCCACACGCACAGTCTTTAAAGGGAAGTTTAATGAGGAAAGTTTACTGAATGGGGCTAGGGGAGCCACACTGATCCTGTGTCACACCTTTGCCTCACTATTGGAGACCTCTGTTGAAGCTATTCTGGAAAATATCTATTCTTGCCAAAGCTGTCCTACATTGTCAGGGAAAAGGTATTAGGTGAAGGTGTCAAACATGACTAATGAGGCATGAGGAGTCGACAGCAAAATAACAGAGATTGTGGGTGCAGAGGACTTGTGACTGAAATGTGAAAAGCAGTGTGGATGTGTGAGTGACACAGAAAGGAGGGAGACAGCACGGGGGAGTGGTATCTATCCCGCTTATGTGAAGAACGGGAACGTTCAGTTATGTGACTGATAACTTCTGTGATCCAGTGAGCTAAAAAAAAAATCTAAATTATTTTTCTCTTTAAATTATGAGGTCCCACAAGTGTTCAGGCTTAGCAACAAAATTTCCAGTCATCTTTTTCCATTCTTAGATTTACACAACTTGCTTTATTGGGAAACTGTCAGAAAGGATGAGACATATTTTGCTCGTTAACTTCATTGTGATCAGGACATCACAGTAGTGCAGTGTACATGGTGCACACTTAGCTCCAAACTGACCAATTATGTACAGCTTTATGTACAGAAGAAAAATAAGGCAGTGGTGTTCTGCTCTCCTTGGGCCCACTGAGGCTCTGATCGGTACCTCCTGCCTTCACGAAGCCTGTGTTCCAACTGGAGGAGACCAAGAAAAATATCGAAGTATGATTAGCTGCAGCAGTGTCAAATGCTACACCTGCACAGATCAACACCCTTTACACCTGGGAGATGTCAAGAGAGTTAGTGGGGCCTGAGGCTCAAACTCCAGTGACTCTTGCCCACCAGAGGGGCATCTTTCCCTAGCAGGTCTCTGGCACCCAGCTGCAGGCCTTCACCCTATCGGCGCTCACTAAATGTAGTCATCATATTTCTGTTTGTTCACCAGCCGATGGGGAGATAATCAACAAGGTGAATTTTAAGGGCTGCCTTTTTTGGATGAGCGGCAGAAGTGTAGGGGCGGAAGGAGAGGCAAAAGCAAAATGAAGCCCAGTAAGAGATGGTTTCGTCTCAGGGTCCTTTTTACCGGTTCTCCCAGAGCAAAGGTGAACGTGAAGCTGATGTGAGGAATGTTGGACTTCCTAAAAGCAGCCCTACATAATAGACCCAGGACAGGTTTTCAAAACAGCTGTTACTCAGATTAGAGGCAGGGACTTGATGTATGGCCCCCATTAGAAAGTGTCCTGATGGAAAAGGCCCACACTCTGTCTGGGTCCCATCTGAATTAAACAATTGAAGTATTTGAAATCGAGGGTCATAAGTGTCAACAAGATGGAGAGCTTTGCCTCTTGATTAAAAGAGGCCGATATGTTACTTAGGAAGTTCTTGCTGGCATGAATTGCATGTGGCTCTTCTGAATGACTATTACACCCAGCGTAAGTCCAAACGTTGTCCCAAGGAGAGAGCAGGCAAATGGAGATGGAAAAGGCAGCAGGGGAATGTAAGTCACACACTCCCAGACCCTGCTGACCATAGGGTTTCTGAGAGGCAGCCCCTCTCAAATTTTTCTGCCAAACTGTCCCCATGGCGGGGATCACGTAACCCTGGAGGCTGTGGTGGGAGCGCTGTAGTGCACTCCGCTGCATAACATGCTTGGGTTTACATCCCTGCCAGCAATACCGTAGATACTTAGCAGGTAAGTTACCAACCCCTTCTTTCCAGTCTTAGAGTAAAAACGTTGCAGGACCAGGTGCTATCCTTCAAATTGTCCCTCCTGGCACACCACTTTGCACCCAGCTGGAGAAGCTCTGTCGGCCCCAGAGCACTGGGAGGAGGGAAACCCCTGTGGCCTAGGAGCTGTCTTGAGTCCAGCAGAGCCCTTGAGTGTCCCTTCACCCCTTGGACTAGGATAATGGTGTGGTTTGGTCATCGGGGAAGGCTGCTGCCTTTCCAAGAACAGGGATGAAAAGAAGAGCAGAGGCCGTGTAGGGTGTGAAGAGCGGGAGAACAGAGCCCAGGCAACAGCTGTGAGGGTGGTGGCGTCTGCAGTGCGAGGCGACAGATGTCTCTAGGTAGATGCCCTTATGGCAACTCTTCTGGAGAGAGGGGGAAATCCCAGTAATATTAACAGGGCTACAACAAATGAAAATTGGAAAATAAACAGATGGAACATGCCTCATAGTTTAGCTTCTATCATCAATAATTCTGAATCCACAAGTGAATATGGCTAACTGTAGTTCAAACCATCTGCCTTTCACTTTAAGATACTGGGTGGAATTGCACTGTTCACCAGAGGCCAGGGGAGGTGAGGGCGGGAGGGAGGAAGAGAGAGTGGGAATTGTTTTTCTCAGCCTTCCTGTCACAACAAACGTGGTTCGCCTTGTGGAAAGGTCAGGTGCAGAGGGACAGCGTCCTTCTCTAGAGTCTGAGGGCAGGGGACCTCACCTCGCTGCTCTTCCGGACTCGGGAGGACCCCTTCTGGTTGCCCTGGGATTTCAAGTGTAAGCGCCTTAAAGGCAGGCTTGGCTGTTTCTTCTCATGGGCTGGGCGATCGGCCTCCAGCACCTACGCTGCATAGGGAGAATGGACTCCGCCATCTGTATTGAGCCTCCCACCCCACACCGAGTTCTCTCTGTCTTTCAAGTACTTTGGAGGCTCAGCTGTGGTCCCAAACTGTGCTCTGGGATGTGATATGCCCGGAGGGCTTAGGAAACAGTGTTGTCCTGACACAGATTCTGAAGCTGGAATCTCTAAGCCAGGGGACTGCTGATTCTGAGTGAGCACCAACCCATATCAAACACTTTTTATTCAGAAGGCAGTATTGTAACAACCTTAAGGAAATAAATTTAAGCTGCACGGATCACCCAGAAATTCAATTTTAACCTGTTCTACCTTAAATGTTCCCTTAGACTAACCTAAGAAACACTGAATAAAGCTTTTACCACTTTCTAAAGTGTTTCATCAAGAGTACTATATCTGAGGTACAGATGAATATGTAATTCTTTTTGTTTTTTTAACATGACAGCAGCTGACTTTTTTACTGTGCTTTCCTGAACATCACAAAAAATAGGTAACTAAAAGATGAAAACCAACCACAGACACGTAAGCGGGGCCGGGGTTGGGAGCGCCTGTAAGTGTGTGCCTGCCCACACGTGCACGCAGAGCTCGGCCGGGTGTGCATGTGTACATATGTGTACATACATACCAAGGTAGCCCAAAGACTTTTAATTTTTAAAGTGTTGACTTCTGTTTGTTCATACCCCAGTGGTGTTAACAAGCGGTAGATTGTTAGTGACAATCACCCTTTCTCCAGCACTTACAGCAGAGGGCTTGATGTAATCGGAGAGCTGTCATTTATTATTCTGCTGTGCAATTCCAGGGGGGTAGCTGACTGATCAAGCTCTGGCCCCCAGGAGCAGAGAGCTTTTTTTTTTTTTTTTTTTTGTTATGTCTAAATCCTCAATACAAATTGCAGTATTTCTGGACTCCCAGCGGGACCCATTAGAGCCTGTGGGGCATTAACAATCATTAATAGTGCTGTCAGAGAGGGAAAGGGGGCCAGGGAGGGAAGGAAAGAAAGGGAGGGAGACAGAGAGGGAGGGAAGGCAAGTGCAGAAGAGTAGCCAGGGAGTTGTAAAGCTTTTTCAGGAATGGAAAATTAGTACATCTGCTTTGTTCATACTGCCCGATGTTTGAAGTTTGTTAACAGGCATCTTTAATTATGTAGGCTTGTACTGGCCAGGTATGTACTTCCATGTAGTGAAATCCTTCACTTGCTTAAAATCCTTCCTCCCCTTCAAGTCCCCAACACCTTCCTCTCCCCAAAAGTCAGTCTTGAATCTCCAACTCTAAAAATGAATCAGAAGGGGACTGAGAACATGTGAATGAGTGGGATAGTGATTCCCTTCAAAACAGCATATGTGTGTACACACAGACATTACAGCTGTAATTTACGATCTTGCCTGTGATGTCCCATTAACTGTGATTCCTTTTTAAGCATTTAGCCGTATAGTAATCAGGTAGAAATGTTTAATCACTTACGAACTAGCTTATTACCAGTGCTGTGGAGAAAGGGCTAAAGATTAACTAGGATAATGTGCTAATATTTACATTTTGAGACCACTATTCTTTTAAGCAAGAGACCCTGACTTGAGGTCTTGTTTGAAATTGAAGCCTTTTTCAAGAATCATCCCTCACAACCCCATGTCTGTAGCAGACTGACTCACCTTTGCCTCCTTACAGTTGTAAATTTTTCTCCCAGCCTTTCATTTTTCCTTTGAGTCTCACATTTTTGAAACTTCCTCTTCTATGTCCATTATGTTCCCAAACCACAGGGAGGAATTTTTCCAGACTAATAATTAGTAAATATGCATTGCATGTCCATTCCTTCATTCATTCCAGCACTGCATGCCTGAAATGAGCTTGGCGCGGGGACCACTGTGGGGAGGAGAAACATGGCACCATTCCTGCCCTCGTGGAGCTTCTGCTGTGGTGGGAGAGACAGACTTTATTCAAGAGTCCTACCACGTCATGCAGACACACAGCTGTGGTGCACAAGAGAGGCCTGGGGCAGTGAGGGATCCCGATAGGAAGGCCCAGAGAGGAAGGCCAGGAAAAGTTTCCCAGAGCAGCTGCAGCTGAGTGATATGAAGGAAGAACAGATCGGTGATTACTTTGCTCTGATACTATGCCATGTTCTTCAATGAACGGATTCAGTTAATGCTTACATCTCTAGGTCATAGGGTGGATTCTCCATGACAGATGAGGAACTGAGATTTAGCAGCTCATGAGCTTCCATGTGACCACAGTGTTAGCCAGTGTAGTGCAGCTCATGGCTGAGGGACCCGACTGCTGAGAGCTGGACCCTGGGATGATTACTTCATCTTCCCCTTTCCATCCCTTTAGCATCTTTGAGCCCAAATAAGCCAGGCTGGCTGATTGAGCCTCTTTGTTCTCACCAAGACCTCACAAAGCTGTGGGTGCCATACATATTGCAGAGACGAAGGCCTGTCTTACTGGTGGCTTCCCAAAGTAGGTGAGATAGCTGCCAAAGAAGCAAGGAGGTCCCTCAGTCCACAGTGCCTGGTGTGGAAGAAATACCACACGTCACTGTTTTCTTAAATCCCTTATCATCTTCTTGGAACAATACCTCTAAAGGGAACTTAAATAAGTCCTGGTGTTACCTTTATCCTTCGGAAGGTTGAAGCCCTCTAGGCTTTTCACCCACCCCCATCAGAACATCCCTCATCCCAATCCACACGAATGTGCCCAGGGCCTGGGATGGCGTTTATCCAGGGGTCTTGCTTCCTCTTGTGGGCTGCCTCCAAACAGAGCCTGGGTCCCTGATACTGTGAAAACTTCCCTCTCGCTGCTTCTTTATCCTGAGTGAATATTTTTCTAGTCTTCATAAAGCCCCTCCCCACATCTCAGGCACTGGAATTCTTTCCTCAAACTTGATCTTCCTTATCGAGGTAGATTTTGATGGCCTTTAAACTCAGTGCGAGAATCATTAGACACTGAAGAGGAAATCGTTTCCTCCAGAGGGCGGCGGGCTTTAGTAACCAAATATTCTTAGAAAGTGTGGGGAGACATTTTAATTCCTTGGTTCCAGTAACACAGTGGCTCTCAAAGTATGGTCCAGGTTTTCAAGGGGGAGGGGTCCCCAAGACTCTCTGAGCAGTCCCACAGTACCAAAGCTATTTTCATTATAATTAAACAGTATTTGCTTTTCTTCACCTACTCTCATTCTCTCACGAATGTACAGTGGAGTTTTCCAGCCATGTGATTTAAGACAGATTGAATGCAAAAGCAGATAGGCAAATCCAGGTGTCTTCTACTAAACCAGACATTAAAGAGATTTGCAAAAATATAAAACAGTGCTACTCTTTCACTGATTATTTTTGTTTTAGAAAATAGAGTTATTTTGCATAAAAATAATGTAATTTTATAACATGTAATCAGTTTAGTTATTTTTAAATGAATTAAAAACACTTCATAATTTTCTCAGTTATAATTAGTTTTTAATGAAATAACTATCAGTAGATATAATACACACAAACAGTAGATTTTTTGGAAGTCATCAAAAATTTAAGAGTATAAAGGGGGCTGAGGCCAAAACATTTGATAACTGCTACAGCAGATCACAGAAAGGGAAGAAAAACCAATCAGATATCCATATGAAATCGGCTTTGCTACATTGACAGTTTCTAACTTAGATTCCGTCATCCAATGGGAGGAGGTCACTTGGAGCTTTTAGTCCTGCCTCTCTTGTTCTTTTTCTTTTTTTCCTTCAAATTTGGAGGGGCCATTAAAGAATTGCCCCTAGTCCCCAAATCACACCAGTTTCCCTGGGACAGTCCCAACTTATGTATGTCTTTCATCCTGGCATAATTATTGGGAGCTCCCCCTTCGACTTTCCAAAGTGATCCAGTTTAAATGATAAATTACAGGTCAGCCCACCCGAAACCCCCTCAACTTGCTTAAGTTTATAATAAGTGACAGAAATAACCAACTTTTGCATAATGCGGAGTTAAGAAAGTATTCCGTTTGGGTGGGTCCTCGGGGAAGTGGAAGGCTGCGCGTGCTCGCCTGCCGTTCCTCTCAGCTGTGAATATGGGTCTCCGTGCTTATCTCGGCTGGGCCCAGGCAATCAGGCGGGCACTGCCATGATGGTGGTGAAGTACAGGGCCACATGCCCCAGAAACCCATCAACCAGCAGTGCAGACGACCCCCATGTCCGTTTGATGTTGGCGACATGGAGGTGTTTGCAGAGCTTCTTCTGGACATTGCTAAGCCTGCTGAATCTAAGATTTCAAATGCTGTTTTGAGCTCCTTGATTCAGAGGAGAAGCCAGACCACTTGGAGGAAGTGTGAAATTCTTTGGAGTTCTTCAACTCACTTGTGACTCTATAAAAATTATCCCCAGGTCAGAAGCAAGGAAGCAGGTGACGGCGATGCTTCAAGTGGCCCTCGTGCCTCCACGGCCCCTTGTGGATCAGGGAGTTCATCATTTTTTCTTCCCACTCCCCAGTAGGAAAATGCCTGTTGCTTTTCATAGCGTTAGCTTACATGATTTGAGGTAAACTTTAAATGCACCCCTCCCCACCCCCACAAAAGCTGACATCCTCGTTAAACAGAAACAATTCTCTCAGCTTTTGGGCCCAAGAGCACAGAAATTGGAATTCTTTTTTAATTGACCATATGGTTAGTGTTGCAGCTTTGTGAAACCATAAATCTTTGGGGGAGTTGTAACCCAGCAGAAATGTCACCAGAGGAAATAATTTCCTTTGGCTTTTCCTCTTTTTACTTTCCAAAACTCACTTTTTTTGAAACCCACGTAGCTTTTGACAGATGCACATTGGTAAGTGAAGTGAGGGGGGCCACTAGGTCTCGGACCAGTGAGCGTGGCAGGGACCCATCAGGCAGATCCGACAGCTCCAGCCACGTTCTGAGAGCTCGCAGTTTGGCTTCCGCTGGAGCCAGCAATTACAAAGAGGCCTACTCAGCTTTAAGCACTCAAGTGTTGATGGACAAAGTGCTCATTTAACAGATCTGTGTAATGAGGAACAGGTGACTAAATAGAGGATTAGTGAGCCCTTCACAGTAACAGCCTTATTATCACATGTTATGTGAGGTTTTTGCCTCCATTTGACAACATGGGTTGTGTAAAAGATTTTAAGTAACACAACATGGAGGAAACCCTTCACCATGAAGCATTGAAACAATTAATCAAGATTTATAAAATCTCTGGATAGTAGTGGTCTGTCAACCAAAGTGGCTATTCCGGATCAGATCTGCAGTGTCATAAATGAATAAATGGAGAGCGCAGTCCCAGAAGCCACAGCCTCCGTAAGAGGCACCGTTGTTCTCCATAACTAAAGAGAGCAAGAGCTCATGACAGTCAGGGGGCGCTGCGCCCTCCCAGGCT
>NC_080028.1:89899733-89944733 GCF_030020395.1 Manis pentadactyla | reverse complement strand
ATAAAATACAAGCCTGTTACTCTGGCCCAAAAGGCCTTTTCTCACCTTCCCCCCGTCCCTGATCTTCCCTGAGTCACCCGATGCCGCCTGCATGGCCTGCATTTTGTTCCCCACATGCGCTGAGTATGGGCCTGTTCTGGGCCGGGAGCCTTTGCTTTTGCTGTTTCCTCTGCCTGCTTCTTCACCCCTCTTCCTGTCTGCCTCCTTCCTGTCATTCTGGTCTCGGTTTAGGTATCATGTCTATGACTGTAACTTCCTAGATTACTGAGGAGGCATTTACTGTATTACATGAGTCTTTTCAAGCCAATAAAGACTTCCCTTTTTTATTTCCTTCACAATGCTTACCACTTTCTGGGATTATTTCAATTTGTTAAACAATGGGTGTGTGCGCTCCATAGTGGCAGAGACCTTGTCTGCTTGCCCAGCGCTCCTTTCCTGAAGCCTGGAGCAGGACCTGGTGCAAATTAGAGACTTCATGAGGGTTTGTGAAATGCCGAGTGTTAGACTGAGAAGGAGTTCATGAATTGGATTTGCTGTTTAAATACATCAGGGCGCCAACAATTCCCCTTCTCAGTGACCCCCTTCTTTACTGAGCCCATTTCAGTTTGGCTTCTCCTGTGTTTCCCCCACACAGAGGCCATCCTTACGGTGCTGCCTTTCATTTTTTATGCAGGTGGTTCTGCACTGGTTCTCCTCTTCCAAGGAGGTTTTTCCCTTTCCCCTCTATTAAGAAACCCTTAAGGATGGAATCCATGTAGTCTATTTTTCTGTCTTTCCCAGACCGGTGTTTGGTCAGTGAATGGATGAATGAACAGATGTCTCCAGACTTCACTCTTGTATCATAAATGGAGAAAAAGTCTCCGGGCTCGTGTACTCTCCAGTTCAGAAATGAGGTTTTGTACATATCACCATCAGCTCATGTAGACATTTCTTCTGAAGGGTAATGGAGACGCAATGGCAAAGGACTGAAATGTATGAAATGCTAAGAGGAAGAAACATTGAAAGCAGGGTTTGTATCTTGCCATGTGAACACCGGTCACATCCCTGTGACAGTCTCCTCCTTGTGGCCAGTTGGGGTGCTGAGACCAAGCATCTCTGGAGGTCAGATCACTGTTTCCTTAGCAGGCCAAGTCATTGGCACTGCTGGGATGCCTGCGGGGCTCTGTGGGAAATATCTCAAAAGCACTCAGACTCCACGGTTTTGATGATGTTTGTGGCTCTTTGTTCAGTTTTTAGCTTTTGTCAAAATACATTATGTCAGCTCTTTACTTGGTCTTACCTACAAAATACACTTTCATCTTTACCTTTCACTAGATCATTTTTCCAGTGGACTTTGATTAGAACATGAGAAGCACAGCTGTTGGCACCCATAGGCAGACTTGTATGTAAGGCTTTATACCATGATGGAAAGAGGAAGAAATTAAAGTTCCAGTCTTGGCTCTGCAGCATTTGCTGTTGCCGTCTTACCATTCCCCCGTTCATGGCCCACATGTCCATAGAATGGGGATATCTTGCTGCACCTTGGAGTCACATACACCTGGGTGTGACTCTGCTTTTACTAGGTGTGTAACAGATGAATTGCTTACCCTCTCAGAGCCTCAGTTTCCTCATCTGTAAAATGAAGCTAATAGTCTAGCTTAGAGGGTTATTGAGATGATTAAGTAAAATATTAATGTGGAATGTTTTTATTACAGTGCTTGGATACTTTAGTAAAATGTGTGAAATATTCTTACAACAGTGCCTAGATACATGGAAAGTACAAAATAAGTAATAGTTTTATTATGAGTATGATTATGATTATTCACATTATTATTGCTTTGGCTACAACTAGCACTGCCAAGGAGAGAACTGCCACTCAAGTCAGCACAACTCAATAGACATGGTATTTAAATAAACAGAGATGCATTCTTTACTTACTTAAACCATTCTCTGGTTCCATAAACATACCATGATAGTTTGTTCTAAAAAAAATTAGTAGCAGTGAAATAGAAAAAATAAATAGTGACTAAGAAAAGAAGAACACAGATATGAAAAACTTAAGAATCAATGTACAGTTGACCCTTGAGAAACCCAGGCTTGCATTGTATGGATCTACTTAGACACGGATTGTTTTCAGTGAACAAATTGGAAAAAATTTTGGAGGTTTGCAACAATTTGAAAAAACATTTTCTTTACTCTAGCTTACTGCATTGTAAGAATACAGTATATAGTCCATAGAACATATAAAACCTGTTAATCAACTGTTAATCTTATCAGTAAGGCTTCTAGTCAACAGTAGGCCATTAATAGTTATGTTTTGGGGAAGTCAAAGTTATATGTGGATTTCTCACTGCTTAGGGGGTTGGTGTTCCAAACCCCCACATTGTTCAAGGACTGACTAATTGGCACAATTGAGCTTCAGATTCGACCCTGAGATTCCTGGTAACCAAGGTCAAATTCACATCACAACTACTTAGAAAAGACCATCATTTCTTCAAGAATCAAAGCTTCTTCTAAAGCTACCTTTAAAAAAAACTTTGTCACATGGGACTTTATGTAGTGAACAGTATCCCAGCAAGGTTTTCCTCAAATGCAATAATAGATTTTATGACTGCTTCTTCGAGTAACTTTTTTGATAAGAGCAAACGGCATGATATTAAAATACAATCAGTGCTGGCCGTTCTGTGGGAGGCTCAAGTAATATGGCCCCGGGGTATAGCCATGAGGTGGTCGGATTTGATCCATAGACAGAATTTAGAATGTTTTGAAGAATCGATGAACTGCTTGTCCTTCAAATAATCTTTTGTAAATATTGCTTTTCTCAGCTGGGCTTTTGATAGTAGTTGAACAATAGACAGTTTGAGATTATATTCTCTGACAAGAGCCTGGTGTGCTTGTATTCTCTTGCTGGTCCAGGGCAGAGGCTTATGCCTTAGAAATCTGAAATACAGGTGGGAAAGTTGACATCTTCTTGTAGAAATTGGACTCCCACCTGGACAGAAGGCCATTCTACCTCTCCCTAGGGAGAGTTGCAGGAGTCCTTGCAAGCAAATCCAGACCCCTCTGCAGGAATCACTTCTGTTCTGGCACTCAGATAACTTTTTAAACAAGCCCTGTTGTTCTGGGCCTTAGTTTGGTGGGTCCAGAGCACAGTGCCGCCCCACTCTGGTTAAGGGTGGATCCAGGAGGGACGGTGGTGGGAGGAAAGGTCTCCGCTTATAGCTGGAAAGGACAGGCTGCCCTGCCCCTTTAGTATCTTCTGAGAGATACCTACAGCTCACAAAGGAGTCTACACTGGAAATAATATTTGTCTGGTTCCAGGCAAAAGATGGTGAATCACTGCTTGTAACAGGGGTCCAGGATGTTTCCAGCCTGGGTTCCTAGCTGCCCTCACCCTGCCAGCAGTAGAAACCCTGTAATGCTATCACAGAATTCTAAGCCACATGATTTCTTGTTGATTTCTTATAGACCTGGCAGATCAACCTGCTCCAAAATTTTCCTGTAAGAAATCAAATCAATTAACTGCTCAGTGAAGTTATATGAAGAAGCCAGTTACTTTTACAGGCAAATCTACTATTTTAGTTTGCTATAGTTACCACTGAGCCATTCTTTTTGACCACAGGTACCAAGACCATTTATCTGTTGACACTAGTTTATGTCAGGGTCTATAAGGAAGAACTGTGAAAGGCAGAGAGAGAATAATAAAGCAGGAGCCGTGATGGTGATCCTGTGAGCCTTTCCGGAGGCCTGGGGAAGCCACGGCCCTTCCATTTACAAAGTCCATTACCCTGGGCTAAGACTGTTTAGACCGTACCGTCCGTCAGGTACGTGTATGAGAGGTGATCAGAATAAAAAATGAAAGTGGCTTTTGGATTTCTTGGCATGCGGGGCCTCAACAGCATCAGTAAATGTTCTGCTTGTCCTATTTGGGACTTCTGTGCTCATGTTAACTGGCAGAAGAGCTCTGAGCTGCCTTCAGCTCCCTGGCAAAAAGAAACGGCCTGAACGTGGAGGTCACTTCTTGCTCACAAATGAGAAGAGGTTGGCCGGGACTCCCGGAAGAGCCACAGCATCAAGGAAGCACTTCGTGAGTTTGTGGTGTGAAACCCAATCCGATTTCTTGGCTTTCCAGACAGCTTCAACTTGCCCGGACTGTTACTCCAGTTCATTAAATGTTAATGGGTTATCAATAAAGGAAGCGTAATCCCTTGAAGTCCCTTTAATATGTTTTATTCTTCCTCTCAAATAAATGATTAACATCAACAGCAATTGCTCGATATATGGTGTCTGCAAGACTCCTTGATCCTTGAGGCTTTCTCCTGTAGTTTATAGCCCAGTGTGGACATCTTGATAAGCTCTTACATAGAGCAGTATAAGTTCACGTCAGCTGGCCGGTGAACTGGCGGTGGGGAAGGATCTAATGAGCGTGCTGGCTTGAGGGCAATGGCATTTTTATAAATCACACTGTTCTTTTCCCACTTGGTTGATCCTGCTTACAGAATCAGAGTGTCTTAAAGAGGGAAAGGGCTCTGAAGTTATTTTTCCCAGCCTCCAGTTCATCAGTGAATTCCTTCCATAGCTTCCCTGGTAGATGGTCACACAGCATCTGCCTTCGCCTCTGAGGAAGCAGCCTCATGTCCTCCCCGAGGCATCTCACTCTCCTCTTCCCCAGTTCCACCGGTGGAAGGCTTTCCTCCTTGCCCATCAGTTCTTATAGTTGCTGCTCCTTTTCCTCAGGACTCTTGTCATAGTTGTTATCTTTAATTTATTGGGTTGCCTCCCCAAAAGACCATGAATTCCAGGATGCCAGGGTCCACATGCTTCCTGTCACCATTTGCCCACTGTGAGTGATCAGTGTTTATTTGGTGAAGGAATGAAGGAAGGAATGCATGTGCTCAAATTCAGAAATCTCAAAAGAGAACTAGGAAGGGATTATATAACATGAAAATGGAAATAAAATAATTTTTTCCTAAATACCAAGCTGATCTGCTCAAGATAACTTTAAAGTGAATCTGGAGGAAGAAGTAGGGGCAACACCCAGGAAAAAGCCTTTAAAAGAAAAGCACTGTGAAACTAGTTAGGATGAGAAGTCCCAGAGATTAGCCGCTTGACAGAGAAAGAAAAGCCACAGTGCAGGTAAAGTGAGTGATATCCATGATATAAAAAAAAATTTTTTTTAGGATGAAGCAACATTAGAGCATGGGAAAATGAAAATGGTCATGATTTTTTCAACAGAGCATGATAAGTACAACCTCAGAAATATTACTGAGATTTGGTGAGACTAAAACAGATTGGAAAAGGGATGGAAAAGTCTTCCCTGTGGAGGCAAGAGGCCCACTTTGTCAAGAAGATTATCACTTAGGTAGAAATCCGCCAACAGAGAGCCGTGGCCTAGAGGAGAGGACTCAAGTGAGTCGTTGCCCCTTATCTGCAGGAGATACAGACCAAGACCCCAGTGGATGCCTGAGACTGCAGATAGCACCCATCCCTCTATGTACCATGTTTTTTCCTATACACACATACTCATGATAAAATTTAATTTATAAATTATTAACAATAGCTAGTAATAAACTAGAATAATTGTCACAATACACTGTAACAGAAGTTGTGGGAATGTGGCCTCTCTCTCAAAACACTCAATTGTCCTGGCCTCTTGTGATGATGTGAGGTGATAAAATGCCTGCGTGATGAGAGGGAATGAGGTGAATGACGTAGGCACTATTGCATAGCCTTACGGGACATTTGAGATACATCTGAGGGAGGATCATTTGCACCCAGACTGCGGATGACAGTGGGTAACTCAAACTGTAGAAGGTGACACTGAGACTCAGGGAGGATGCTGTACTTCAAGCCTCGGGCCAGCCACAAAGGGAGCCCAGGGGTGAGAAGGGGGAGCCTCTAGACAGGAGGCTCAGCCTCCGCTCACAGCGCATCTCCTGGGGGTGAGGATTAGATCCTGCTCTGGCGCCCACACATCTGTGATGCATCTCCCCTCACTCCCCACCCTGTAAGCTGCTCTCTGACTCCCGTCTCAGAGAAGGAAGTCACAATCCATACAGTTCTTGCTTTCTGTCTTCTCCCACATCTAGTGAATCAGTCACTTGTGTCATTTCTGTCCTTGGGAAATCTGACACATCTCCTTTTGCACCGACATAGCTCAGACCCCTGATTCTCTCCTGGGAAGTTCATCACCTGCTGCTCACAGCCAGCCCATGGGAAGGGGGCTGCCCTTCCACACCAGAGCATTGCTGCTGTTGCCTCACACACTCCACACGCCCTGCCCACTTGTTTTCTTCTTCCTGGGGTGTCCTTTCGGCTCATCGCCCCTTCTTGCCAAATTCTGTACAACTTCCAGATCCTGTGTCTGCCCCATCTCACTGAAAAAGCTTTCCCTCCCCACAACTGTCTGCCCATCACCTCCTTCTCCCAGGCCTACTCGCCTGTTTCCTCTGTCTGCACAGCACATTCCTCCATCTGCTTCCTTTGTGTATTTGAAATTCCTGCCTTCCCCTCCTCACTCCCGTTCCATCACCAACCACCGACTGGTCTTAGTCATCCTTGTCACCCGTCAGCCTTGGACCCAGCACTGCGTTTCACAGATAGGCAGCACTATGTAAATGTTTATTGCCTTGAATGAGATCTTTTTTTCCCCAAAACATAGGTTCCAAATGCTTCTTACCCTTTTGATTTATCATGCTTTTCAGAATATTTTCACAGAGTCTGTTTCAGATCATTCCTGCAGCTGATATAGAGTAAGCTGAGCTGTCATTCCTGGGATCCACTCTTTGCTCCCATTTGCCCATCTCCGTTTCTCTAGTCCCCTCTTCTCTAGAAATCCATTAAGATTACAGTGTCTGCAGTGGCATCTGCAGATTTCTTCACACTCTGGATTGCCATGCATCTAGGCCAAGAGGCATCAGCTCATTTAAAACAGCTCCAGCTCCAGGGCACTCTGGGCTGACTAGGAATGGCCTCCTGTTTGAGATTTAAGATCAGTGGGAGAAGTTAAAATTCCAGCAAAATCTGATCAGCTGTCCCTATTCAGCCCTGGACCTGCTCACTGCTCTCTGGTTTTTGCTGCTGAACTCCCCACCCACCCTCTGAATATTTTAAAGGCATAATCACTTGGCTGTAATAACTGCTCATACTGTGCACTCAACAATTTCAGGTATAGATCAGCATGATACTCATTTTATAAAATCCTAGAAATTTTCTGCCTTGCATTCTTTCTCTAGCTGAGCCCACCCAGAGAAGAGTCCCTGCTTTACCTCACAGCCATAGTACAAAGGAAAAGAAATAAATCCCTCACTTTGCTGTGACTTATGCCACTTCTTCCTTTGTTAAAAGAGAAAAAAGAAAACACTGGTCTTCATAAACAGCCATAAATATAAACAGTGGTAATGGGGTTCCAGGTTTTAAACTCTACAGGGAAGTTGTTCTGGCAACCTAAAGTCGTCTTCATTGGTGGAAGGGTCAGCATTCATGAGGTGAGATGGAACTTGTGACTCCAATGGTGACTGTATTCTCCGAGATTTTTCTTCCGAGACAAGAAACAAAGCTTATATTTGGTCAGTGGCATCTAGATTTAGAATTAGGAGACAAATTGAGTGGGTAGTGGGGCCTCAAGTTAGGTTTCTAGGCTGAGTTTTATAATTCCCTGTTTAGAGGAATGCGAAACACCCCTAACGTTCACCTTGATCTAAGTACATAGCTTTAAACTTAAGAGGATGGACAATGTAGATTGGCTATTTCTTCCCAGAGAGAGCCTGAAGTTCACTTAAATTTAAGGAATTTTTGACTGGAATCGATTTTTCCATAGAGGAGATATCCCTAATATAGTAACTGTCCAGGGGGATAAGCTCCCAGAGCAGAGATGGGCTGTGGGTCAGGCTTCACCAACCAAGGAGAAACCCTGATGTCTGGTGGTAGCGAGAACATGCTCATCAACAGGAAATAGGAAGCCTGCTTTTACCTGAGATTAAAGGATTGCAGGGGATCCCCAGCCGGCACTGCCACACACAGGTTTTGACTTTGAGTTCGGAGCAGCATGAGCTGTCATAGAAATAAATAAATAATAGTATGTGTTCTATAAAATGTAATGTGAGGTGCACATTACTCTATTTCCTGTAGCTGGAGACATGTTAGTATAAGACCTCAGTTTGGAGATGGAGCAGATCAACAGATTAAGTGGTCTTCTAGAACATACTATCTAGAAAGGGAACCCTGAGCCTCGGCACAAAGAGAAGCAAGGGTGGCCAAGCAAAGAGCAGAGGTAATAGCAACCAGGAAACCTTCTCCCCAGATGTTGTTGGTAAAGTAATTCCATTCACAGACTGTAGCAGAGGATAAACCTCGTTGTCCTAGCAGAAGGAGGCTGGAGAGCTTTGCTGGGCATGCTGGCTGACTAGTTCTTCCAAAGGGCCTAGCACCTCTCAAAACCCACCAGCACAAATACACAAATAACTTGCTTCACATGGGCAGCACACTGAATGGGAAAGCCTAGAAAATACCAACGCTGCAACTGACCTGCTTTGCAGTTCTCTCCAAGGGCTGTCTTCACCCAACTGGGAAATGGACTAAAGAACCAAAATCAGCAACTGCAGTGTAGATGAAATTTTTAACGTCTCTTTTAAAAGTTTTAATATTTGACAGTTTACAAAGTCCCTTCATAAACAGTTGTTCATTTTATTTGCACAACAATCCTGTAAACTAGGCGGAGTAGATACACTCCCATTTACAAATGAAGACATCAGGGTGACTCGGAGAGGGGCGCAGACCTGGCAGAGCTGTATCGTTTCCAACAGCCAAATCCAGAACTTAAGGCCAGGCTGAACCCTCTGTATTCAGAACCTCTACTCCTTCTGTGGCGAGGTGCCTCAGACACTGAACAGAGACTACCTAGGAAAGAAATGTCAAGCCGCATAGAATTCACATAAAATTACTTGAAAGGGCTCCTGTCTTTCATCCCAGGCTGTCCTCCTTGCTGCTCGCCTGCCCTCCCAATGTCACAGCTTTAGTGCCTGAAGCCTCGCCAGAGAGAACTTGCCACCAGCCTGCCGGGTGGAGGGCCCGGCGGTTGGGCGGCCCAGTTTGGAGAGGGACAGTAGGGCCGCCCTCCTAGGGGACGTGCCAGTGGCCAGAGTGGTCAGGGTGCAGTGATCAAACAGGGCTTTCTGTCTTTTCAGGAATGGTATCTAGGACCCCACTTATTTCTGCACCCCAAATAAATAAATATCATAAAGGATAGCTGAGGTCAGTCTAGAAAATTAGAATTTGCTTGGGGAAAAAATATGTTCTGGAAAAGATAAACACTAGCCTGCTCTTTCACTGTTGGAACATTTGTTACAAGACCCTGGTATTGATCTTTTATCACCCAATTTCCACTGGGGGCCGTGATAGATTACTGCGCTGGGAAGCACTAATGCAAGCGCGTGAATCAGGGGACACCCTTGACAGTCCCTAAGGTGAGGTGGCATCCATTTGAGGGAGGGCAGGTTGGGAGGGGGTGTCACTAGCTGCAGAATCCCAGGGGAAGGGTGCGTGTTGCTGCGTATGAATGCATATCCGTGCTGGGGAGTGTTACAGGTTTATGAGGAGAGTGATTAAAATTGTATCAAAGAGGCTTGTGAAACTTATGGTTCAAGTTAACTGTATGAAGTAAACAACCTTTAACGGCCTCCTGGGAGTGTGACAGATAGTCTGTGGGTGTCACGGCAACATGGTACTGGTGAATGTTCTGGCCGTCCCACACTAATCGCCATCTGTGAGCACGGGTCTCTGGGGAGCGTCTGGTGGTTGGACAATCATGGTAGTTAGCATTTTTAATCAGCTTCTGTGCAGCACAGATAGAAACCTTATGCTCAAGCCTTTATTTTTCCTAGCCATGTAGAATTGCTCAGGATGATGATCGCAGAGCAGACAAGGATTTGGGATGTGCGTCTGCAAGATGCAGCTTGTGGTTCTTCCCGCTCCCTTTTTCCAGCCCCCAGCCTGACCTCAAAATTAGTCAGGCTACTGGCTGATGGTCACTGTTCGCATTGCTTCTCTTTGTCCCTGGTAGGAGGGACTTGGGAGGGGAGGGCAGGTTCCCTCGTGTTCATTGGGATGTGCCAGCTCAGAGCAGTGCCTAGGGTGTGGGTCTCTCCCCTCCCTTCCCTCTGACTGCTCTTTTCATCACCACCACCCACCCCTGCCATCACACACGCGCGCGCGCACACACACACACACACACACCAGGCAGTGACTTCTTTTCTCCTGTTATTTTTAGTTTTGGGTAACATCACTTGAGGACTGTAGCTGGGTGTCCTACAGGGGCCAAGGCCTAAGAGAAGGTCAATGGTAACATCCTTAGAAGTAGACAGGCCTGCAAACAACTGGATCCTGTGATTGGGGGTTAAAAGAGAGCTACCAGTTAGTTTTTGTTACCTAACAAATGAACTCAAAACGTACAGACCTAAAACAACAGCTATTTTATGTAGCTCACAACTCTGTGGGTCCAGTGGAAGATGGTGCCTGTGTTGGCCAGCTCGGCTGTTCTCTGCCAGGCTCTGAATTGTCAATGCTCACCTGCGGTTGGCAGGTCTAGGAGGGCAGCACTTAGGCCTAGTGACTGACAGGCTGGGTGGTCCGCAGTGGCAGTCTCTGCTGGGGGCACACCCTGCTCCACGTGAGCTGCCATCCTTCAGCAGGCTAACCCGGGCTTTAATCCATGTGATCTCAGGGTTCCAAGGAGCAGCAGGAGAGCAAGCCTCAGTGTGCAAGGAGCTTTCAGACTGAGTAGGCAGCACCTTGCTGGCATGCCGTCCGCTGAGCCAGTAACATGGCTGGCCACATGAGGGGACTCCAGGAGATGCGGGGCGGCATGACCAAATTGGAGCCATTTCTTCCACCATCTACTGCAGAGGGGTTAGGTTTCCTTCTCTTCCTAACACTCCCTACCATGTTGCATGGTGCCTGGAATGTTACATTACAGATTTATTCCCTTGGGTCTTTTAAAACTTACTAGCCTTCAAAAAACCTCCTATTAAAAGAAGATACATTTCCTCAATCAAAGCCTACCTAGAACTTAGTGGAAAATGGAGAGCAAGGTAGATACTTGGGTATCAGACACCAGAGGAAGAATATGAAAAAGAAAGTGAAGAGATGCTGGGGAAAAGGAACTATTTCTATATGGCAATATGCAACTCCCTATTAGAAGTCCCTTCTCTGCTGTTCTGGGGGCACATCAAAACCAGAATGGTCCAGACTGGTCCCACCAGCCCCCCTTCTTCCTACTTGCCGGCATGCGCCTTCAACTCCTACAGCCATCTGCAAGCCGGTCTTGACCAGTGGGAATGGAAATGAGGGGTGGTGGAGATGGAGTCTCATAGAGCAAAGCTCATGAAGCAAAGAGGCTCATAGAACAAAGTAGAGAGAAGACAGAGCAGGGAGACTGGAAAATTATTTCAGATCCCAGTGAAGAATCGACAGTTCAACTGGGTAAATGATTCCATCCAAATTTAAAACAGTAGCTACACTCCCTATTTCAGGCATCTTTTTCTTTTGCCCCTGATGCTGAATGGATTATATCTCCCATTCTAGTAGCTGTGGACAGTTACAGCAAGAAAAGACCTAAGGCTCAGTCACCAAGAAGAGCCGAAGCCTCTACTTCAGGGTATGCCTTAGTGCTATATTACCTTCAAAGAAAGCAGCCCAAGTGCCGGAGCAGCAGGGAAGGATCCAGCCCTCTGTTCTAATAGGTGTCCACCTTCTGTCTGAACCCTGCCTCATGGTTTGGCTGCTGAGAGAGCCCTGGCGCTCTGTCTCCCGGCCTCCCTGACTTTTCTCACACAAGCAGGATTCCAGGCTGCGCTTAGAATGTTTTCTTCCCTGGCAGAACAGTTCTTTTTCTGTTGAGTTGTTTCTCACATACCACAGAAGCTCTTTACGGGGACTAAGCTCCTCTTCAGTGCTCTGTTATGGGTAAGACCCTCTTGCCTCAATGGTGATGCTAAAAGAACAGTAAAAGGATCATATGTAGAATCTTTGTAGCTCCAATCTCACAGTCAAGAAGAAAGTTGAATGCTTCCATTGCTCTTTTCCTGAGACTGGGGCTGGCACACCCACAGAGACCAACAGGGAGCTGGTGGCAGTGGCCTCTGCATCCTGCTAGGCCAGCCTAGCCTTCTGTAGCAGCTGAGTCGGGGAGTGGTGAGCCAGCTTGGCACCAGGCAGCGGTGGGCTTCCACGGGTGGTGGAGGTCGAGTCACTGTTGTTCCAGTCTGCTCTGCATGCACACCTAGATGGCCTGCAGTCTGAAGAACAGTGACAGGCAGTGAATAAAGTGGACTCTACATAATGCCAGGCGATAGAAACCTTGTATGTTGAATATTCTGTAGCACCCGAAGAGATGGCCACTGAGAGGAAGATCTCGTATCCCCTGTTCCCCTGCCTGCAAGGTGACAAGCTCCTACTTCCCTTCCCATTTGGTATTGAACAGGTTTACTGGTGTTCCACAGAGGCTTGAGTAAATTGGCTCCATGGTGTCCTGTGCTTGCTGCCGTGTAAGAATGCACCCACTCAGGAGTTGCTTCCTGGTGTCAGGAAGAGTTAGCTCTTTGGGAAAGACCATGACAGGAATTTTTACATTTGAGATTTTCACCAAGTCAAACAAAGGGAAGATGTAATATCTGGGGGTTATCAGAAATATGAGTTTTCACTGTTTCTTAAATAGGAACATTTCCACATTTGTCGTTATCTGTGAACACCTAGCACAAGACCATGTGATAGTTGTCATGGTGACAAGGACATTGGCAGTAGTAATGATGGTGATGAGCACTTACATTTATTGGCCTCAGTTCATGCCAGACACATTTACTATGTGTCACTGTTCCAAGGGCTTCACATGTATTAACTCACTTAATTCTTATGACAACTTCATAAGATAGGTACTGTAATACCCAGTTTTACATATGAGGAGACTTAACAACGAGGAGGTCAAGTGATGTAGCCAGGTTCACATGACTGACTCGTTAGGACTGAGATTTGAGGTGATTTAAGTCTCGAGCCTGTGCTCTACTGAATATTCAGTAGAATCTCATTAAATGATGCCGTAGAGTTGATAGGACTGCTGCTGTTTGTGCAAAGAAAAATCTGAATTCACCCCAGGATGGTTTCATTGCATGGTGTGGTATCAGATGCCTTTACTTTCAGATCTAGTATGACTGACAAAGAGGTTATCAGACTTCGGGATTTCACAAACCAGTAAAAAAATAGATACATATTTTTAATTACAAGACACCTACATGGAATTGGGGTGCTAACTTTGTATATTACAAAAAAAAAAAATTTTTTTTGTAAGAAAACAAATACCATGTACTATCACCATTCATAAAAGAGAAGATAAACTGTTTAGGAGTTTTGGAGTCAAACAAATGTTGATGATACTGCTGACTAGTAAGTTATGTGACCTTGAGAAATGTAAATAACCTTGCTGCCTCTGGTCCATCAGTGAAAAAGGGAGACAATCATAACAGTACCTACCTGATAGGATTCTTGGGAGGAGAAATGTATGGAGGGCACTGAGGACCTGACACAGAGAAGCACAAAAAATGCAAGAAATACGTAATATTAGGATAAGAAACAATCCTTTCCACTGAAATTGAATTCGAAAATTCCCTGTGCTGTTGTGTTTTTCTCATCTTACTTGGTCAGGGGCCAACAGTGATTTGGAAGCCATTGGTTGAACCCTACTGACTGAATTAGTCTACTTCCATCCTGTACCAACAAACCAGGCACAGAGCATTTGCAGCCTCCCGCCCAACAAGTACGTGGGGAGGTGAGACAATGAAGAGCTGCCTGTAGGCAGAGCAGTGTCAGTTTCAAGGCAGGATCTGTAAAGGGAATGGTGTCAGGATGGGAGTTGTCCAAGGTTGAAATTGTCCCAAGGCAGTATCCCCTACCTCTACTCCAGATTCAAGAAGACCTAGCTCCTTGTGATTTCTTTACAGGTAATTAAGAATGAAATGGCACCACCAAAAAGAGGCATAAAGTGAAATTCATTGTTGAAAGATTCACCTTTTTCCTGTTTTAGACCTTAACACATGGGAGCCCAAGCAGCCCAACCATAGTGGAAAAGAGAATTCCATGGTGTCTCCTTGGCTCTCCCCACAGGTGTGCAGGGTGGGCTCGGCCCTCTGCAGAGACAAACTCCATGATCTGATGATCCCACTGCTGCTGGGCTAGAAGCCAAGGCCCTTCTTAGTAGAAGAATCAAAAGCAACAACAGGAGGGAAAATGTTTTTAACTGCAGAGCATTAGATGCATGTCCAAACCTCTAATCAACACACACCCCAGTCACCAGGCCTCCTCCATACCACATCCTAGTGTCCCAGCTTGAAACCTTACAGGCAAGGAAACCTAGGCCCATTTATTCAGCACATCAACCTCTCTTTCAGTAATTTATGTGTTATAGTCATCCTTCATGGAGAAGGACAAATATTCAATCTGCATTGTTTTCCGCCCCTGCCGCTCCCGCCAACCAGTCCTCAGCATGGATTTGCACATAGTAGCTCCTCCATAAATCTGTGAAAAGCAAACTAAAAGCATTTGATCTGTAATCAAGATTTGTGTAGCCACATTCATCAACTCCCAAGTATTACGGCATCATGTTGTTTAATCAAAGTTTTAGTCTTTAATAATCATTCTATTTTGTTAAAATTAATATTGGCATGCTGTGACTTTATGTAGTACTGAAATGTGTAAAACAATTGGGGAGAAGAGGACTTCCTTTCCTGAGCTGATTTATGGCATATATGCAAACTCTATTACAGTTAAACCATGCTTTCAGTGGAACTAAGATTTTCCAGCAAGCAGCTCTCTCCATTTTATTTGAAGACCCCAGGGACTCATGCAAACCATGCCAGTGGTGCTCCAGTAAGGATGGAGGCCTTTGGGTTTGAGAGATCTCATGCTTAACCCTCAAGTGAGAAATACATTTGGTATGAGAAGGGCTGTCCAGCTCTATCTTCTCAAGAGAAATCAAATGCACTCACTGAGAGAGAACCCTGAAGGTTAAATGAAAGAGGAAATGAAGGCAGATGGAATTAAGGAAGAGGAGCAGAAGCTGAAGTAAGAGAAGAACATAAAAGTTTCAGTAGATTGAGACTCTAAGGCTGTAGAACAGAATGCTTGGAAGCAGGGAAGATCAAGGATAACATGGATTGGCCATGATGGTCCAAAAGAAGAAATCAAATCTCTGCATCTTAAAGCAGTAATGATACATGGCTTTGAAACCGGGGGAAACATTTGTGTCCTACTTAGAGATTATTAGTTGACAAATTTTTACCTAACTATAAAGTATCTGGTTCTTGCCTTATAAGTAGGTAGGAACTTTAAATTTGTGCTTCTCATGCTTAACTGAAGAAGATACGCAGCCTTTTTATAATAAACCTTCCCCTTAAGAGATTCTTAGTTCCTTCATAGAATGTTCACCCATTCATTCAACAAACTTGGATTGAGCACCTACAGTGTGCCAGATACAGTGCTAGGTTCTGGGTGAGTAAGGGGGGTAAAAAAAATCTCTGACCCCTTGGAATTTACACTGTAGTGAAGGCTCTGTCCTACTTGGTGACATAGCCACCTCCAGAATAGTAGGCCTCAAGTGGAGAGGTGGAGGGGCCTGAGGAGCGGATGGAATGCCATTGGGGGCCAGCATGTCTCTGAGGCTGCTGTACCCAGGCACCACCTCTGTGAGTATCAGAGGAAGGCATCACCTAAAGATGAGCATGTCCTGAAGTTCTATGCTTTGGGATAGGGGGCTGACTGCTGCTGTTGGTGAGGTACAGTCATGGTGCGAGAGGTACAGTAATGGCACAGTGAGGTACGGTCAGGTGTGGAGAGTACAGTCATGGTGTGGAGAGGTACAGTCACAGCATGGTGAGATACAGTCATGGTGTGGAGAGGTATAGTCATGGTGTGAAGAGGTACAGTCACAGCATGGTGAGATACAGTCATGATGTGGAAAAGTACAGCCATGGTATGGAGAGGTACAGTCACAGCATGGAGAGGTACAGCCATGGTGTGGAGAGGTACAGTCACAGCATGGAGGCATGGAGAGGTACAGTCACAGCGTGGAGATGTACAGTCATAGCATGGTGAGGTACAGTCACGGTGTGGAGAGGTACAGTCACAGCGTGGAGATGTACAGTCATAGCATGGTGAGGTACAGTCATGTTGTGGAGAGGTACAGCCATGGTGTTGAGAGGTACAGCCATGGTGTGGAGAGGTATAGTCATGGTGTGGAGAGGTACAGTCACAGCATGGTGAGGTACAGTCATGGTGTGGAAAAGTACAGCCATGGTGTGGAGAGGTAAAGTCACAGCATGGAGAGGTACAGCCATGGTGTGGAGAGGTATAGTCACAGCATGGAGAGGTACAGTCATGGTGTGGAGAGGTACAGCCATGGTGTGGAGCGGTACAGTCACAGCATGGAGGCATGGAGAGGTACAGTCATGGCGTGGAGAGGTACAGCCATGGTGTGGAGAGGTACAGTCACAGCATGGAGGCATGGAGAGGTACAGTCATGGTGTGGAGAGGTACAGTCATAGTGTGGTGAGGTACAGTCATGGTGTGGAGAGGTACAGTCATGGTGTGGAGAGGTACAGCCATGGTGTGGAGAGGTACAGTCACAGCATGGAGAGGTACAGTCATGGTGTGGAGAGGTACAGCCATGGTGTGGAGCGGTACAGTCACAGCATGGAGGCATGGAGAGGTACAGTCATGGCGTGGAGAGGTACAGCCATGGTGTGGAGAGGTACAGTCACAGCATGGAGGCATGGAGAGGTACAGTCATGGTGTGGAGAGGTACAGTCATAGTGTGGTGAGGTATAGTCATGGTGTGGAGAGGTACAGCCATGGTGTGGAGAGGTACAGTCACAGCATGGAGGCATGGAGAGGTACAGTCATGGTGTGGAGAGGTACAGTCATAGTGTGGTGAGGTACAGTCACGGTGTGGAGAGGTACAGTCATGGTGTGGAGAGGTACAGCCATGGTGTGGAGTGGTACAGTCACAGCATGGAGGCATGGAGAGGTACAGTCATGGCATGGAGAGGTACAGTCATAGTGTGGTGAGGTACAGTCACGGGTGTGGTGAGGTACAGTCACGGTGTGGAGAGGTACAGCCATGGTGTGGAGAGGTACAGTCACAGTATGGAGAGGTACAGTCATGGTGTGATGTACAGTCACAGCGTGGTGAGGTACAGTCATGGTGTGGAGAGGTACAGCCATGGTGTGGAGAGGTACAGTCACAGCATGGAGGCATGGAGAGGTACAGTCATGGCGTGGAGAGGTACAGTCATAGTGTGGTGAGATACAGTCACGGTGTGGTGAGGTACAGTCATGGTGTGGAGAGGTACAGCCATGGTGTGGAGAGGTACAGTCACAGCATGGAGAGGTACAGTCACAGCATGGTGAGGTACAGTCATGGTGTGGAGAGGTACAGTCACAGCATGGAGGCATGGAGAGGTACAGTCATGGTGTGGAGATGTACAGTCATACCGTGGTGAGGTACAGTCATGGTGTAGAGAGGTACAGTCATGGTGTGGAGAGGTACAGTCGTGGTGTGGAGATGTATAGTCACAGCGTGGTGAGGTACAGTCATGTTGTGGGGAGGTACAGTCACAGCATGGAGAGGTACTTTCATGGCATGGTGAGGTACAGCCATGGTGTGGGGAGGTACAGTCACAGCATGGAGAGGTACAGTCATGGTGTAGAGAGGTACAGTCATGGTGTAGGAGGTATAACCATGGTGTGGAGAGGTACAGCCATGGCATGGAGAGGTACAGTCATGGCACAGTGAGGTACAGTCAGGTGTGAAAGGTACAGTCATGGTGTGGAGAAGTACAGTCAGGCATGAAGATGTACAGTCAGGTGTGGTAAAGTACAGTTACAGCATGGAGAGATACAGTCTCAGTGTGGTGAGGTACAGTCATGGCGTGGAGAGGTATAGCCATGTACTGTGAGGTACAGTCCAACATGAAGAGATACAGTCATGGCATGGAGAGATACAGCCATGGTGTGGTGAGGTACAACTATGGCGTAGTGAGGTACAGCCATGACGTGGAGAGGTCACAGTGTGGTGTGGCACCAAGAATTTCTTTCTTTCTGGATGACTCACTTCCCACCATTTCAGTTTCTCCTTGCTCATTGCTGCCATGTTGCTCTTTGCCAGCAGAAGGTAGTTTGGGGCTTTCGGTTGGCTTGAAAGACTTCCTGTTCTCCAGCCAGTGTGTTCTTGCAGATTCTGCTGGGAAGCCAATAGGCAGGCTGCTGGCAGCCGGAGCCCAGCCAGCCCTTCTTTCAGCCACTCTGCAGAACTAGGTCATCGGGCTTCGGGTGGTTCCTACACAGACGGGGCTGCGCTGCATCCTCTAATGTGCACTGCCTATGGAATACCAAACTTGTTTCCAAACTAAATAGTTTCCAGTGAGTAGTTAATGGGGGTTTTTCATTTGAAATAGATTGAAAACAAGCCATTTCCTACTCCCATTTCAGACAAATTTTGGTCCAATTATTTTCCTTTTTTTAACATAGAGTTAAATGGACTATTCTGCCCATCCCTGACTGAGCTGAACCATGATTTCTCTTGATTATGCTTTTATGCTGTGAATCGTAAGGCTCCGGAGACATAGTGGACGTCTGTGGGAGAGTGGCAGCAATTTTTAAAATGCTGCCAGTGCTTGTCAGCTCTCCCTCTGGTGCCTGCTGTGCAGGAAGAAAGCACCCCACCAACAGAAAAAACCTGCCAACAAAACCAGCCTGCGCGCCGTCCTGTGAGGGGCTGGCCTGGGGCTGGGCCTCCTCTCCGCCAAGCCTACGTAGGGCATGCTTGCTCAGCCACTGGTGAAGCCCAGGTTCAGCCATGCTGCCCTGTCCCCTCCAACCCCCGTTTTCCAGTCATTAGCTTTTTGTGGTGTTCAGTGTTTATTTTTTTTCCCCTAGTCTAATTTTTCTTGGTTTTCCTTGGACCATAGCCTCAGAGAAAGGAGCTCCTGGCACCCTGCCTTTTGCTTGGTCCTTTACCTCCAGCAGCCTAACAAAATAGAAAATAGAATGCCTCACAGTCCTTCTTGGGTGGTGGGGTTATTAGATGTTTGGGTTATTTTGGTGGAGATGGTGGTCATCATCCCGGATTTACAAAAGGTTCCAGAAAATGCAGAAGAAGGTGCTTCTTGCCGAGGGCAGCTGCCCCACTAGCAGGTTGGAGGGGAGTCTGGGGGGCAGTGGTTTTTAATGGGAGCAGTCTTTCAGCTCTTGCCCAGCAGTGCCAAGAATTTAGCCCCACTGAAGCAAAATAGGGAAATACAAACTGCTTTCTTGCTTTTTGGTGAAAGCCTCTCTGGCTTCCCGGATGCCTTAGGTGGAGGAGCAGTGGAGTCTTCAGCTTTAGGGAGAGGTGGGAGGCGGCATGCTCTGTTGGGCGGCTCCTCTCTCTGGTGGGCTTTCAATTGACAGTATCATTTGGGAGGTGCTTATTCCGGCAAGGCAGACGGCTCTCAGATCAGAGCACCGCTGAACCTCTGCCCGAAGCCCTGCCTGGCGCAGCTGCCATCCTCGGCCTTTGGCCCGAGTGAGGTGAAGAGCAGAGGCGGCAGGTGACTTCGTTAGCACGAAAGATTATCAGAGCTGCCTAGCACTGAGAGGGGTTGCCTAATGCAGGCCTGTACCTTTGTAAATGTCTCCACCATTACCAGGGGAGGCTGATCTGGCCTCTGCCTGAATCTCTGGTGCTGGGAGGGAGGATCCCTAGGATACCTGCAATTCTTACAGATCTTCCCCTTCTGAAGTCTGTTCCCTGCTTTCTCTCTTTGGCTCTGCCCCTCCTGGATCCACAAACACTAAGTCCAGTCTCCTTGCTGTTATCCCTTGATGTTAACCTTCTTCCTAAGGTTTTCTTCTCTAAGCTAGTGTCCAGTTTTCAGCCATTCCTCAAATTTCTTGGTTCCCCGACCTCATGTCATTCTAGTTACTCATGCCCTGGTTTGTTCGTTCTTAGGTCCGAGCTACCCAGAGTGAGGTGAGAAGCCATCACTGCCTTTGACAGAGACCCATGCCACCCTTTAGTGGTGTTGTCCTTTCTGGTGGTTTTACCAGAAACTCATTTCTTCCAAACTTAATTTGAATCTTTCTTCACGTACGTGACTACTACCTATGTGTGTGCATTTGTTATTTCTGAACCCATGTGCAAACTCCATGTATTCCTAATTAAAGGTCAGCTTATCAGGATAAGATGGAATTCACCATTCCTTTAATCTGTGGAGATCTTTTGCATCTGTGTTTTATGACCCAACAAATTATCATTTCCAGCTTCATGTCATATGAGCCACTGTATGCCAGACTTTGTGCCAAGCCTGGGAATACAGTGGGCAACAAGACAGGCACAGCCACTTCCTGCCAAAAAGTTTACTGGGACAGACAGCACTTGAGAAGGGAAATACAAAAGCCCAGAGGAAAGGTACATAACAAATTCAGGTTTTCTGGAAAATAAGTAGGAGTTGGCCAAGGAATTAACATTCCTGACAGGAGGAACTGTACACACAGGGTGAAAGGTGACAGACAGCATGATGTCTGCTCCAGCTTGTCACCAGATACTGTTTCCCCATCTTTATCAGTTGCTGATACAAATGTAGAACCTGCTAGGGTGAAATAAATGGCCATTAGAGACCTTCTTCATCTCCCTTTGGGCACATCAAACATGTATGAACTTGCCTAGGTGCATTTCATCCCAGCCACATCTCTATCCTGACCATTTGAATTGCATGTGAAAGCTCACTTACGTGTCACTGGATACAGGTCTACCCTGTGTACGTTATTTTCCGTTTAGCAATCTCATACCCTATGATAGTCTTGCCCACTGGCTTTGAATGAGCACCATTTTCTTTCTTAAGAATTCACCAGCTCTCATCCTGCTAATCTCTTTTATTTTCCAAGTCCCTGGTTAACATAATAGGTTAGTAGCAGAGTTGTGTCTCGAGCCCCAGGGTCTAAACTCCTCATCTGGAGATCTTTCCCTTCTCCCATTCTGCCCTCCGACTGCCCACCTTTCACAAGCAGATACCACACAAGGCTCAGTAGGAGAGCATCTGGTCAGTCCCTGCCATGGGGAGTAGGAGCCAGCAAGCCAGGCTAGCAGTTACCCCACTGAGAAGGGAGGCGAGGTGCCCCTTTGCAAGCTTTGCCCAGGCAGCTTCTGTGGCTTTCCCCTCTGAGGGCTGCTGGTGTAAACAGCTTGTGCAGTGCTTCATGCTTAACAAAACACCCTAACATTTATTCTCTTCTTTGATTCTCACACCACCCCTGTGAGGTCAGTGGGAACTATTCCTTCTCCCATTTAGCAGATAGGGCTCAAAGAAGAGAAGACATTTGGTCACAATACTCGGACAATTAAGTAGCCACGCTCTGGTGCCCCATGCAATTTCATGTTCCTCTCCCCTTCTTCTTAGACCAGTAATGACATCACCTCCCTGACCTCTCCAGAATGCTGGCTGGATGGTTGGGTAAGAGAATATAAATAGAAGAAAAGGAAAAATATAGATTAAGTTCCAAGCACTAAGTAGGCAAGACAAATGAAAGCTGAGGCCATGCTGTGGACCTTTAGATCATTTTCCTGACACTCTCAAGCTAAAAAGGAGCATGGGCAAGTGACACCCAATAATCCTGGGCTTAAACCACCCGTCTTGTAGCAACAAGCCCAATACGAGCTATTCTAAGCTGGAGACAGGACTGGAATTCAGTTATGTTGCAGATGTACTTTTAGATCCAAATAGAGAAGATGAATTATAAAGAGCTCTATAAAAATGGTTTACGATAGCCAGCTTGAGGAGAAGGGAATGCAGAAGCGTAAACCTGAGATGTTGCTCCAACCTGAGCAGGCTGAGCATAATTAGCTGGGGGCGTTGAGTGTCCCGCTGTGGCTCAGTCCAGCAATGCCTTTGGATTGCTCCAGGCTCAGGCACCAAGGGCCTCCTCCTCCTGAGGGGTGTGAAGTGTCTAGATCCTTTACATGTGAGTTACAAATAGGCAAAGGTAGGTGCTTTCCTAACAAGAATGGAGTGCCGTGACAGAACAGTGACAAAGACCGCCACCATTTTCTGGTCTGGGTCTTGTACGTTTGAAGTCTGCTAGAACTCCAGAGTCTAGGGCTCCTTGATTCCTTAGCATGAGCAAAGGGACACATATTTTCTCTTTCATTCCTTGGTGAATTAGACCTTGAGACTTCATAATTAAAAAGGATTTAATAGAGGAAGGGAAGCTGGGATATCTGCCCCAGTAAGCAGGCATGTTCTGTCAGTAGGAGAGTGTGTCCTTTGTATTTAAACAGTTTCTCCAAAAGGCTCTAAATGAGATTTGGGACTTAAACAAGATTTGGTGTGATTTGCTAATTACCCAAGTTACTATTACCTGATTAACACAGGAATTCTAGTAAGTCTGTTGCAGTGCCTTTCTTCCGGGTGCCAGGAGGCTTGACATCTGTCACCTGTTCACTTAGAGGCATTTTAATTAACCCAAATTATGTATGTCTTTTCTGCTTTATGATTTGGTGCCTGGATTTTATATTTAAAAGTTAATAACAACCTAAAGGAGTTTTGCTGCCAAAATACAAGGAATGAAAACCTGACAAATCTGTTTGTAGCTGAGAATCAGGTAGACATTGTGGTTTATTCCAAGTAGTTAGACTGGGACATGATGTGCTGGACACTAAGGAGGGCTTCCTGGTGGCCAGGCACAGACATCCAGAGTAAACAGCCTCATATCACACTCTACCTTACAGGCCTTAACTAAGGCCTCTGACACAGTGTGGTGTAACTGGAAGAGTGGGAACCAGAGAACTAAATTGCTTTCTCAAGGTCACACAGGAAGCCAGGCCTGCATTCAGATTTTTTAAATAATAGTAATTATAGCTTTCCTCTTTGACCACCAGAAAGGCTATGTTCTTTCACTTCAGGGGTTTCATTATGATAAAGTCATCTAGGTTAGTGTCTCAACAGCTTTCCGTTGAGATCTGAATGGCTTCAAGGCATGCTAGGGGGCTCGGTAATGCAGCTGATAATTGTTTTTTCCCTCAAATAAAGGCAGCTCGTTTGTCTGGTTCTGAGTTCTGAAGCTTGTCTCCAGCCGTGCTCTATATTGAAAGGACTGAGCACACTCCGAGGCACCTGGGGCCTGCGTGCTTAGTGACCAGATTCCTCTCTCCAAAAGCAGGATGTGGGTTCTGCTCAGAGATCAGACTGCAAGGTCAGAAGGTGGGAAGCTCAGGGCTATTCAAGGTGTCCTGGCCTAAGCTTTGGATGTGGACACCCAGGGCTGGGGCTGCAGCATGCCCTGTAGACAAAGGACCCTCTGGGATTTGCTTAGTCCAGATGTCTGATGGGAGGCGCCAATGCTGGTCAAGTTCACTGGGTGTGTAAGAGGAGTAACCTGTCTGATGTGCCAGCTGCTCATCCATGTGAAGTGATTACTTCCTCCAGGGCATGAGGAGACTGCTTGGTAAATTATCATCGAAGCGCACCAAATGGTACCCAGTGCCCGGGAAGGTTAACCTCAGTCACCCGCCAGGATGAGCAGATGATTCCTAGAAAATTGTCCGTTCATGTTGGACCAGGCATAGCCCCTGAGAGGATAACAACTTTTTAAAATTCCCGAATGAACCATGATCTTTCTCTCCGTCTCTGCCATGCTTTTTCTTCTGGAAAGAGAATATCTTATGGCTAGAGGATCATCCTCAGAGGATTAACCTCTACCTCTCACCCAGACATCTCATGATCTCAGAGCTGTTGATACCCTTGTCATGCATCTCAGCCTAGTAGACCATTCAGTTCTTCTGAACCCTAATATGTGGCATTAGGGAGTGGGTAGGAGTAGAGATGGAACAAGACCAGCCATGAGTGAATGTTCATGGAAATTGTTATATGGGAAGTTGCCTAGACTATTCTGTCTACTTTAATATAGGCTTGGAATTTTCCATAAGAAAAAATTAAGAACAAATAAGGATGCCCTATTGTGCTTTTGGTAGTAGTCTCCTCATGTCAGAGTATAGGTAATGAATGAACATTATCTGCTTAGGCCAGTAACCAAAACTAAAATCTAGACATTAAGCCATGAAAACACTGGTACAGAGTTAATTTTTAAGGTTGCAACATGATACCTGCTTATCGAAAAATATTCAAGTACAATCAGGGAGGGATTACTGCCACACTGGATGGTTTGACATACAAAGCCTTTTTATTTGGATATTAGCCATAAATATGCATGCTTGTGCAGCTTTATTTTATTTTTATTTCAGTTTTATAGATGTATGATTGACAAATAAATTGTAAAGTATTTAAAACATATCATGGTGACTTAAAATTACATGTACATTATGAAGGAGCTAGTTAATTAAACACATCCATCACCTCACATATTTATCTTTTTTTGTGGGGAGGGGACACTTAAGTTCTACTTTCTTAGCATATTTCTTATTCAGCCAAGAGAAAGAAATCCTGCCATTTGCAACAACATGGATGAAACCTTATGGAGGACATTATGCTAAGTGAGATAAGCTAGACAGAGAAAGACAAATACTTCATGGTATCACTTACATGTGGGATTAAAAAAAGAAGTCAAACTCTTTAGAGCAGTATAGTGGTTTTAGGGAGGCTGAGGGTGTGGGAAATAGAGATAAGTTGGTAAAAGGGTACTGCTTTCAGCTATAAGAATGAAGAAGTTCTGAGGATCCAGTATAAAACATGATGACTGTCATTGAGAGAGTTTAATTTTAGGTTGTTTTTCTTTTGCTTTGTTATTTTCCACTTTGAGTTCTTTGGATCATACTTTTGTTATTCTTTTCAAACAGGATTATATCATATATATTACTCATCAGCTTGTTTTAACAGGTTTGTTCAAATACAATTTATATGCCATAAAATTCGCCTGTACTGTATATGATTCAGTGATTTTTAGTAAATCACAGGGTTGTGTGCCCATCACCACAGTTCAATTTTAGAACATTCTCACATGCCAGTGAAATCCCTCCTGAGCATTTGCAGTCAACCCCCCATTACCACCCCCAGTCAAAGGCAGTTACTAATCTGCTTTCTGTCCTTATAGATTTGCCTTTTCTGAATATTTTGTATAAATGCAGTCATACAATATGTAATCTTTTGCATTTAGCCAAATGTTTTAGTCTCTGACTTAGCAAAATGTTTTGAGGTTCATCCAGATTGTGGCATGTATCAGTAGTTTAGTCCCCTTTATTGCTGAATACTATTCCACTGGAGAGATACATATTTTATTTACCATTTACCATTTACCAATTAAAGGGCATTAGTTTCCACTTTCTGGCTATCATTATTAATGCTGCCATGAAAATTGACATATACACCTTTGAGTGGACATCTGTTTTCATTTTTTCTGCTAGATACCTAGGAATGAACTGCTGGGTCATGCAGTAAGTTTGTTTTACTTGAAGATACTGCCAAACTGTTTTCCAATGTAGCTGCACTATTTTACATTCCCCCAGTGATGTATGAGGGTCTAATTTTTCCTTATCCTTGCCAACATTTGTAGTTGTCTCTCTTTTTAAATATAGCTATCCTTGTGGAGATGAGGTGATACCTCATTGTGGTTTTAATTTGCATTTCCCTAATGACTAATGATGTTGAGCATCTTTCATGTGTTACTAGCCATTTGTTTATCATCTTTGATGCAATGCTGTTCAGACCTTTTGCCCATTTTTTAACTGTGTTTTCTGTCTTCTTATTATTGACTTTTAAGGTTCTTTATGCATCCTGGATACAAGACCCTTCATCAGGTATATGACTGGCACATATTTTCTCCAGTCAGTTGCTTGACTTTCCATTTTCATCCTGGTACATTTTGAAGTGCCAAGTTTTTCATGTTGATGAAGTCCAATTTATCAGTTTTTTTCTTTCATGGATCATAGTTTTGTTATTTTAAGTATGCCTCTATGAGGCTCGTTTGGAATTGTGACCATTGGCTACGTATCATGTAACCATTATACATGGTATAATTGTAAATGAAATTACACTTTAATTTCTTAAAACAACAAAAGTATGTATGTACCCAAGAACTCTGTCTATCATAAGGTCACAGACTTTCTTCTATTTATTTTCTAAAAATTGTATAATTTTAGCTCTTATGTTTAGATCCATGTGATCCAGGTAACTGTTTTGCATGGTGTGAAGTAAGAGTTTCTTGCACGTGGATATCCAGCTGTCCCAGCACCATTTTTTAAAAAGACTGTCTTTTCCCCACTGAAATGCCCTGGCACTTTGGTCAACAATCAGTTAGCCAAAAATATAAAGGGTATTTCCAGACTCTCACTTCTGTACCTTTAATACTGTGCCTTTGTATGTCTGTCATTATCTCAATACCAGGCTGTCTTGATCACTAGAACTTTGTAGGATGTTTTTAAAATTGGAAATTATGAATCCTCCAACTTTCTTCTTCTTCTAAAGATTGTTTTGGCTATTTTGGGTCCTTTGCACTTTCATAGAAATTTTAGGATCATCTTGTCAATTTCTGCAAATGAAAAGTTGGCTAAGATCTTGAAAAGGATTCCATTTTTTTTTAAAGGGTTGCATTTAATCTAGAGATCAAGTTGGATAGAATTACAATCTTAATAATGAGTGTTCAAAGGCATCAATATGGAATGATTCTCCATTTGTTTAGAATTTAATTTCTTTCAAAAATATTTTATAGTTTTCAGTGTACAAGTCTTATACATCTTTTGTTAAATGTATTCCATATATTTAAGTCTTTTTGGTGTAATTGTGAATGAAATTACATTTTAATTTCTTTTTTTGAATTGTTCGTTGCTGCAATATAGAGATATAATTGATTTTTATATATTGATCTTCTACCTTGTGATTTTGCCCAATTTGTTTATTCTAATTAGAGTAAATCAGGAGCTGTTCTGTAGATTCCTCAGGATTCTGCATATAGGATCATTCCCCCTGTGAAAAAGCATGGTTTTGCTTCCTCCTTTCCCATGTAGATGTCTTTTATTTCCTCTTCTTGCCTGATACAGAATTTTAAGGAGTAAAACTCACCTAATGTCCTGACAAATGTTCATGACCACACTTGTAGATGAGGGGACACATAGCCCATGGTAAGAATTCCAAACGAGCCTCATACAGGCAGAGGATAAATTGGTCACTGCTCTGCTGAGGAGCAGAAATGAAACTTTGCGTCAACTTGTGGTTTCATGAGTTCCCTCTTGGTGCGTGGTTCTTTTGGCAGCCTGAGCAGAGATACATGGTAACTCCTGAAAATAGCGTGAAAGGTCCCTGAGTAGGTAACGATAGACGCCACACATCCTCCAAGCTCGTTTATGTAACGCACTGGAAAGCTGTTACCTCCAACCTACATGTTGTCTTAACAAGCATGAGTATTTGGTTTTCTAGGCTTTTGTTTTATTTTGTTTTGCTTTCAGTTTTTTGTGTGTTTTGTTTTTGTTTTGGTAGCTATGCTTTATTTAGGAAGGGACAAATTTATTTAAGAAGAGCTAAACCAACAGTTGAACACAAAGGACACCGAAAAATGAGAAGGTGGTAGCTGGCGGGGAGGGAGGACATCCAAAGGCATTAAACATTCCATCTGTATCTCCTCGATACCTACTAGTACAAGCCTTGTACTCAAGAACTTAAAAGCACCACTGGCAGGACAATTAGAGGCAACTTCCCAGCCTTGGTAGGCCATGAGCAAGCCAAAACCATGATGACCCCGTCCATTTTGTGGCTGGTGAATCAGATTCAAGTGTAATATTTTGTGATTTTCTCTATGAAATTCCAGCTCTTTAGAGTCAATACATTGTTCTAGTCTTTCAGGATCTCTTTGGATTCTGATTCTAGTTTCTGAGCTGAAGATTAGCAAGTAAGCTGAGCAGTGATTTCTCACAGCATTAACTCTGTGTCCTCACAAAAGTTAAATCCCATTCATGCAAAATGAGCACACTAGCTCCCATAACTTCTTAAAAAGTTCCTCATCAAGACACATAAGCAAAAGTCATACAGTAACAAAATAAAATGCCTCCATCTAGGTAGGCTTCTCACTGTTGGAGTGGGAATTTACAGGTAAACAGGGAAGAGACTAATCCCTGTGGACATGGATTAGAGTTGGAGACATTAGTATGAGCTCATGTTTAGTTTAATATAGATATAGATGGTTGCATACAGAACTACTCACAGATCTGTTTATCTGCAAAGATTAATATATGAGCATATATATCTGTGCCCTGTCAGCTAAGACAGCCTAAAAAAAAAAGACACCCCAGTAGCAAAAAGCATGCCTTCATCCAGATCGTGGTTTCTAACACCAATCTCCAGCAAAAGGAAAGGTGGCTCCTAAGAGAAATGGCTGATTCTAGGATCAGCCAGGAATATTTTATGGTGCCAGAAAGTAAGGAACTGCTAAAACAGGAGAAAATTTATGGAGAAGATATATCAAAGAATCATAGGAGCCAACTGAAGAATTCTTAATAGCCAAACTTGGAACGATTTAAGAAAATAGTAAATAAAGTAGAGCCATATTTTAACCCAAAGTATAAAGTAGATATCCATGATTCCATAATGATACAAATAAATTAATAAATGTGACAGAAGAGATGAAACTCCCCATGCAGAAGAATTCCAACTAATTCATGCAGGTACTTCACCCTTAAGGAGGGGGAACAAAACCCCATTCTTCAGAAATGGTCTGAATGGTATTGGCTGCAGGGGGGTGGGGTGAGGGGTGTCACTGTACAGTGGAGACACCTGACAGTCACTGCTTGAGCCTCAAGATCAAGGCCAGCATCAACAGTCACCAATCATGTTGGTGGAATATACTCTTGATATTATATAATGAAAATGACATTTCACCTCCCCAGTTTTATTATAAGAAAACAACAAATAAATTCTAACAGTGGAGCATTCTACTGAATAGCTCAATACTTCAAAAAAATGTTAAGGTCCTCAAATCTCAAGGAAATTTGGAGAAATTTGCCCCAGTCAAGCCGAGCCCAAGGAGACAAGACAACTAAATATAATGTGCTATCGTAAGTAGGATCCTGGACCAATAAAAAAAGTAAAAACCAGGGAAATCTGAATACATTTGGTTCATCACCTGTAACAAATTCACCATACTTATCTTAGATGTTAATAATAGGGGAAACTAGGTGTGGAGTATATGGGAATATTCTGTACCATCTTCCAGTTTTTTTGTAAATCTAAAATTGTTCTAAATATAAAGTCTTTTTAAAGAGAAAAGCAACGTCACTCCCAGTTTTGAAAAACCTTAAAGGGCTGGCATCAGTTATCTGGAAAATTTATTTGTGAGGAAAACTTATTCTGTGATCATGATAGATAAGTGCAGTGTTGCTGCATTATCCCTGCCTCCCTGAGAGAGTTAATGTTTCTAAGAGAAGAGAAGAGGGTGGGGGAGTGTTGTGGGGAGATGTGTGTGTGTGTGTGTGTATGTGTTTAAACAAGAGGAAAAATCGAATTCTAAATTGTTAAAACCTCGGAGTGGAACTTAATCTAATTTATAAGCAGTTCCACTAGATATGTGCGAAGATTTTTTGTTGTTATTGTTAAAGAGGAAAACTAGTTTCAGGCATTATTAAGCTTTTTTCTCCTCCCAGAAGCTAAGAAAACCATCTGTGAGAACCTGTTTGCATCTTTGTTTTCTACAATAAAATGCAAAATACTTCTTCCTGTTAGTGGATTATACCATATGTCTCTCCCTGTAACAAAATCAGCGTGTTTATTAATGAACCCAATCAGAGGCAAAGATTTAGAAAGATTTAAGGAACTGAATTTTCCATTCAACACTTCAGCAAAAGAAACTTCTAGTTAGACATCATTGCTGTGTTTGGAAAACAGAAGCTTTGTTTCTCCTTTAAAATCAACTTACTTGGCAGGGGACAGAAAGCAGGAGAAGAGGCCTTTGAAAAATTTTTGTAAAAAAAAAAGTCTGCATTTAAGAATGGCCTCTCCTGCCTGATGATTCCCCTACTGATGTATCCACAGTTTGTATGTGATTAGTATTTCATTTGATCAGTTTCCTTTTTTCCAGACAGACTAATTAAAGTGCTCGATGGCCCAAATCTCCCATATCTGAAGTCAGTGACAGGCCTGTAGGCTTCATGGAGTGACAGGAAGCAAATGAAGTAGTTTTCGCCATACTGGCAAAGCAGCCCAAGGTACCCATAATGGAAATGTCTGAGTGTTCCAGCACCAGCTCTCCCTGGCATCTGAATAATCAAGGGAGTGGTGTGATCAGGTGTGGCACAGGCATTAGAAAAGAAAAATGTCTCACCTAGCACCCTCAAGACTGCAGTTCACATACTGGGGCTGTCAGGGACCAGGCAAGAGGCCTGGAGCCAATGACTTCCTCTCTCTAGACCCCCTTTGCCCATCTGATAAATGAGGATATCAGCTCTGCTGTTCCTTTATTTCTGAACTTGTGGAATAGTGGACTAGGCAGCAGAGACCATAAACAGTGGAAGTCTAGAAAGCCAGCCCCTGGGCAAATTGGAGGGTAGATGTTTAGTTCTGCTTGTTCAACCTCCATCCAAGTGTTCCCTCTGCTTGATGGTGTGGACACAGCCCCACAAGCTTAGTTCTCATTTCAGTGCACTCATTTGTCATGCACTGTGGCTTCTTAGAAGTCTTATAAGAAAATGAAGCCCTCATTCCCTGGGCACAGCTTCAAGGGGAAAGGTGCCTGGTGAGCCTTGGAAGGGCAGGGGCAGGCCCCGGGCCCCTGGGAGGCTGCGCTGGGAGCACCACCCTACCTTCCTCCTGGGGTCTGTGGGCTGTGTTTCTGGGCTGGAGTCATGATACACACAGCTCTCAGCCAGGCAGCTCCCCAAGTGTCCTCTCTGTCCTTGCAGACATCACAAAAAGTGACTCCTTGTTCTGATACGCTAGAGCAAGTGAAGCCAGGGAGGAGGTTTGGGCAACATTTATAACTAGGAGAAGAACCATTGGCTCATACAGGGAAGGAAGAGCTAGACATTTACAAGCTAATGGTTTTTGAAACGGTTTTTTAAGGTTGTATTTGGCAATCCTCATGAAAAGGCCTCTTGACCGCCTTCCAACGGCCCCATCGCTGGGATGGACACTTATCAGTAGCCCCCAACCTGACCAAGCCCCCAAATGCCCTGCCACATATACACCAATAAGCCACATGTCCTCAAGGAGTACTATTTGGCCCCCAGATGCTCTGGCTTGTCCTGAGATCTCTCTTACCTCTGTGGCTTTCTCTCACCACAGGATCTGGCCTGGTGGTAGAGGGATAAGAAGCTTAGCAACAAAATCTGCTACCCTATGAGACCAGGCCAGAGGTCAGGAGCTCCTGAGCCTGCGAAGCTGTCCACGAGCCAGGGGTGTGTGACTGATAAAGGCCCCCACCCACCCCTGGAAGGTCTGAATGCTGAGTTCCCAAGTGACTGTCAGAGGGCAGCCCAGATGGACACTGATCAGCTGGCACAGTGGACAGCTGGCCTCCAGTGGTGAGAGTGCTGAGCGAGGAGGCATGGTTAAAGATTTGAGCCCATGTTAATTGATTTTGCTCTACTTCATCTTTGTAGAATTTTTTTAGTTTGATTCAGCAAATATTTGCTAGATTTCTGTTCATTCCAAGTAACAGAGCTAGGCACTGTGAATGCAGAGATGGATGAAATACGCCCCTTTCCTTGAAGAGACAAACGTGAACAAGTAACCATCATTCATTATGACAGATACTAGATTATCTGGAAGGAACAGTAGAGACAGACCCGGATGAATTGTTGGAAGCATGCTGTTAGAACAGCACCAATCTATCTTCCCTAGACACAAAACCCTCAGAACCAAGACCCAGCAGGAGGAAAAATTCCTGTGCTTGTTAGAGCAGAACTTCATTAATTCTTTCAAGGAAGGTTAAAACACATAACTTGAATAAATGATTCCATGAACAGATAAATTTGGGCAATAATGGGTTAAATAAAGTTAAACATGCTCCTTTCACTGATAGTTTGTTTTTAACTGCAGGACTTCTCAGGACCTTGAGAATGCTCAGCATAGTTGATGAATATCCCAGAGGAGGATATGGTATGGTGTTGAGGGTTTTGATTTGGGAGCCTTTTCCCACAAAGCATCTTTTTGGACCTGAGACCCTCCTGTCCTTGGCTCCAGCACAGTGTCTTTGGCACTGAGAGCTTGTGCAGTGGCACTCCGGCCCTGGCTCCCTCACTATGGCTGCAATTGCATGGCCTTGGGAAATCTAACCCTCTCTGACCCCATTTCCTCACTGAGAGAACATGGTAGTGACATTGGCCTATCCTACAGGATTGTTATGGACCATGATATCTGAAGCAATTTGTACTAATAAGGGCTAGGATGATAATTGCTGCATAGTGACAATTATAGTTATAATAAAGCCCTCCAGGCCTTAATTAATTGACTGCTCTGAGACTTGTGACCTCTCCCCCTTTCCTGAAATTTCCCTTTCCTTATGCTCTTTACCCACATTTTTGGTCTACTTCTTATAACTATCCCTTAAAATAAATGTTGGCATCCTGGAAGCTTCTGTTTTTGGATCCTTCTCTTTTCACTATGGACCATTTCTCAGAATTTCATTGTGTCAACATTCCCTGTATACTGATGGCCACCCATATTTCTGTCTCTAACATTAACTGCTCTGGATGCAAATTGCCACTTTCTCACCAGGTATCTGAGTGTAATTATCTCCAGCTCAACACCATTACATCTAAACTTTTTACCATTCCCCACATACTCTGCTCCTTCATAACTGCATGTTCTCTTAAGTGCTGCTGGTGAACTCCTATGCATCCTTCAAAACCCAGCTTATCAGAAAGCGCCAGATTCTGAGCAATGACATGCTGTTATTCCCAGTGTCTCCTCCTTGCTTACTTCCTCCTCTGCGCTCCCAGAGAACTTTGTACCTACATTTAATGTGTCTCATATTGGCATTGTGGTTTTCAGTGTGGGTTTTCTGAAGCAAAGGATTATGCCTTACTTGAATTTAAATTCTCATCACTCAGCAGAGTGCAGGGCACTTGGTAAGTCTGTTAAGTTGGATGCTTGTACCTCATTCTAGTCATGCCTGTGCAACAGAAGAGGGTTTCATCTGTAATGCCACATCTGGCTTTACACTGGAGGCCTCAACCTGCTGGATACACAGATTTGTTCTTTTCCCCTCTGGCTAGAGCTTGTAGGCACCCAGAGGCTCGAGATCCGCAGAGGCTCCTGAGGAGGCCACAGGCACCTCTGGCTGTAGCTTTCCCTTGACTCTCAGCTGGAGAGTGCTCCCAGCCTTGATTGGCAGAGGTGAGCAGGAGGCCCACTTTCTCCTCCCCAGCTTGGCTGAGTCATGTTGGTATTCTGGCGGCGTAGCCATGCTTGGTATTGAGCACATGCTTTGCAGATTAGCCTGTTTGTATAGCCAATCGAACATGTGCTCCATTAAAAATTAAAGCATCCTGTTTTTAAGGATGGAGCAGGAGACATCAGCTGCCACTGTGTAGCAGACATGCAAAGCCCCAGAGCCCATTACCATAGGTTACAGCGAATGTTAATCAGTGCCAGTGCAGTTAAATAATGCAGTTCGTGCAGATGGCAGCTACTACATCTCCTCACAGATGTGTCCTCAAGTCCCGGCGGTTGTGTATCACAGGAGTTGTCGGGAGCAGTCAGATCTGATGCTGACTGTCAGTGCCACCTTTTGTGTTTGTGTGCATCCACCAGCCAGCTGAAGGTGATGATCAGGATGACTCCAGGCCCTTCTTCCAGCCCTGCCAGAAGCTGGAGCAGGGAATTTGTGTGAGGCTGATAGGAAAGCAGGAGTATTTTGTTAGACAACCAAGAACACCCAAAGTAGAGCTCTCCGGTCTCTTCCATGAAACCTTCCCCAGCTGCACCCTGTGAGGGGCGTCCAAGCAGGTGGATGAGGGCAGTCCCCCGCCTTCACTCTACGCTGCTCCCCGTTGTTGGCAGGCAAGAATTTCCATGTGTTCCATGTCCCTTGCTTCCACAAGTGCAGGGAGGCCTCACGGTGTCAGAAGGTGGAGTTCCCACAGCTCCTCCTGTGCGGAAGCGCCTGATTCTGAGCAGCGACATGCTGTTGTTCCCTCAGCGCAGGCGCCTGGCTCTGTGGCCCAGGCGTCCCTGCCCACGGGCCCCTGAGCAGGCCCTCTCCCGGTCCTTAGAATTAAGGAGCGAATCCCCACTGCGCTGCCAGCAGTAGGAGGCGCCCAGGACGGCAGGGGGCCACACCGCTCCCGCTGTGGAGCCCTCCCCTCACCACGGGGGCTGTCACCGGCAGCTGCTGGGTGGCCCCTCGCGAGGGCAAGCCCGCCACCGCCACGGCTCCAGAGCGCCCAGGGCGCTGCCTCCCCACCACGGCAGCAGCAGGCACAGTGACTGAGCCCCGCCACGGGGACACTGGGTTATCAAGAGAGAATGGAACTAGGCTCCAGGTAATCAAGTGTGGGAAGTTTTTAAAGAGAAAATCAGGGAGATGTCTCCTGATATAGTTAAATGTTTTACCTAAATGTATAAGCTTCAGCATCCTGAAAAATGCACTATTGTAATAAAACCCAATCCCGAATATTATCAAATATGTGAGGTTATAATGAAGCAATGAAAAAAATAGAAAGAAATTTTATTCATCTTATTTTCTTTCTAGATTGTCATCCTACACTGTATTCTTCATTCCCAGGATAGTAGATTGCACATTGTGAGTGTAATGTGTTGCTGTATATAACCGTAGTTGTAGAAATGAGGTGCAGGAACCAGGGTCTGGCTTTCTCTCTCTCGCTCACCTCTCTTCTAAATTCAGATACATTGTTCCTCTTTCATCTTAAAAAATGCTGCATTGAAAGCCATGTGTCAGTTGATATCACTGCCACTCTTTTATGTCTGCCATCCTCACCCTCATGTGTTAAAGATTTTACCATCTAACTCACCTCTCTTTCCACTAAGACTCAGCATACATGTGAGCAGCCCATCTGACCCTTAGGTCTCCCAATTCCTGGCCTCCTGGCACCCACCTCAGCCCCCATCCCCATAGCCACGCCCTATATCTGGTCCTTACCAATAATTATACCAATTTTTAAATTGTGAGTTCCAATAATTGGAGGCAAGGACCTGGTCAAGGAACTGAGGCCAGGGTGCTCAAAGCCCTCCGTTGCCTTCTCTTCACATTTAGAATTATGATCCCTGCCATGTCTGATGCCAGCTGACTGCTCCAGTCTCATCTCCTACCCCTCTACTCAGTCACAGAGGCCTGTCCTCCCAGTAGGCCGAGCCTGTTTGCACCTCAGAAGTTTGTTCTGTCGGCCTGAATGCTCCATCCCCTTATAGGGTCATTTGACTCATTTCCCTAATCCATTAGGGTCTCTCTATTTAAATGTCACTCCTCTGGGAGGCTTTACCTGGCTGCTCTGTCCAAACAATAGTACCTCCTCTACCCCAGATTCCTTGTATCTCCTAATCCTGCTTTGCTTTTCTTCATAGCATTTAGCCAACATTTGCACACACACCTGCACCTCCACTTATTCATTGCCTGTCACCACTGGAGTGGTGGTGTCTTGAGGACAGGGATTTTGCATTTAACTTTATCACTACACCCCCTGTGCCTCTAATGGTCTTGCATAGGAGAATTAATTAGTGAATGGTTGAGGGGAGGATGGAAGAAGTGTGTGCCAGAAGCAAATTTTGGAAGTAGGGCTTTATGGAGGCAGGTCATTTAGAAATCTTTCTAGGAAGTTATCAAAAGCATATTTTTCATATATTAACATTTTGTAAATGAGCGAATTTCAGTTCCAAAAATTTGAGAAAGCAGAAGAAATTATTTTCCTAATATTTTGTGAAATACAGGACAGACTATTTCTTCAAGCTGCGAGACACCTCGTACTGGCCTTCAAAGCTCCCAGTCCCTGTGTCCTTCAATGGTGGGTGCCTCTTCTGTTTTTTCCCGAAACTTTCTTTTTAACTGCTAATTTTGTCCTTTGGCTGAAGACTAAACAAAGTTTCCTAATCCCACAGCAGGCAAATACAGTTGATGTTTTTAGTGGGTTTGGTTATATACTTGAAAGCAACTGATTCAAGTAAAAGCACAATGGGGGCAAAAAATGAAACCATGGCTTAAAGTCCCAGCCATGCCAAAGGGACCTTCTCTGAAGTACTGTGGCATTTCATTCTCGTCATTTCTTAGGATATAAATCATAATACTGGTCCCCTTTACTTTAGACAAGTCAGACTCTGGGAAGTTTTAAAGGTTTGTATCTGTGAGCAAAAGGGCCATTAAGGTGGCTCATCCCCACTCCCCTGGTTTGGAAGAAAAGCTCCAGACCAGGGCAAGGCTATCATCATCTTATCTTATAATTTCATCTCCATCAGTCTTTATCCTCCCTTTTCTGAATCTCAGCAATGAGGTCATAGCCTCCCTCTCCAGATTTTCTAGTTGGCGTCTTGTTTTGCCAATAAAAGCTCAATTTCTTCCTGCAGCCAGTCTGTTACCGAGGCCCTTGCTCTGAAGACCGTGTGGGCCTCTGTGCCAGCTGAGATGCTTTGGGCTGCAAGTAACAGCAGCTGAACGTGGCCATAAAACAGGGATGTTCAGTTAACTGTCTCACAAAGTGAGATGTCCCACTGAGGGTTGGACAGCCATCTCTGAGGTTTTCTTTGCTTCACCTTCTGTTGGTAAGATGGCTGTCTCAGCTCCAAGCATTGTATGCCCACCCCGTATGCCCAAGGAAGGAAGAGAGCAGACCTACCCCTTCATTGCATCTTTCTTTTAATTAGGAAGGAAAATCCTCCCCAGAGACCCTACAGTAGACTTCCCTCACGTCTTATGATGACCTAGCCAGAAACAGGTTACATGTCCACCAAATACCAGTCAGAAGCACATACAGATTAGCTTAGGCCACTTGATCATCTTCTGTGCACATGGCTGTCTGATACCTGAACAAAGCTGGGGTTTACCAATAACGAGAAACAGGACAGATTGCTGGGGAGACAATCACCTCTGCGGTACAGCGGTACACCCCACTGCTTCTACTGGGAAAAACTCCCTCCAGGGGGAGTAGTGGATTAACCTCAGGTCTGTTTTAATTGAGTAGAATATTATAAAGCACTTAGAAGTGATCTTAGAATACAAGCTTATTTATAACACACTGTCCATTTACGTACTCTAGGATAGCACTTACCACACAGCATCATGATCCTGTATCTATGTGTCACTAGGGGCTTCTGATTTCTTGTGTCTAGATCACCCAGTACAGTGTCTAGAACTTAACAGAGTTAAAGGCTCACCCAGTGTTTCCTGAATGAATAAATGATCAAATGAATGAATGAACAAACAAATAAATGATGAGTAAGGTATTCTTGAAGCCATGGCTTGTGAAGAAGAATTGAAATAATTATAAATGTTTATCTGGAGAATGAATGAATGAACAAACAAATGAATAAGCAAATGATGACAAAGATGTTTGGAAGCCATATCCTATAAACTGTTCAAATGACTATAGATGTTCACCTAGAGCAGAGAAGTTTTGAAGAATACAATGACTTTTTGCAATACAATACTTAAAATCCTTTCCAGTGAAAGATTGGAATTAGTTTATGGGATCTCTTAAGGGTAGAACTAGGAAAAGTAGGTTGAAACTATGAGGAGACAGAAAGTTCTTTCTTGTGTTGAGCTACATACAACCCAGAAGTGGAGCTGTGTAAACATGGAATTAACTTCCTGAGGAAAATGAGCTTGCATTCACCAAGCACAGGACAAGGCCACTTGGCAGGAATATTGGAAGGGGGGTTTCATTTGTCATTGGAGATTGGGCCAGATGATGCTTATTCTCTGATGTACCCTGGCAGTGATGGGATTCTCTGAAATTTTAAGAAGCAAAACTCTTACACTAAATGTTGAAATGAAGAAAGTGCAGTAGTTACTTTTGAAGTAGCAAGAGATTTTATGATAGTATGCAATATCTTCAAGTAATCCACCTGTATCTTTTATTCTCAATTATATGTGCTGTTCTTCTGTTGAGCCCAATTGTTTTGATAGGAGGAATTCTTTAAAAAGAAAAAGGTGTTAGTTAGATTTTTTTGGTTTCAAACCAGTCTTAATGGGATCTGCTCCTTGCTTCAGGACATCATCGTGTTTGTGTGTTATTAAAGTTAACCCGGCACACTCATGATGCACTACAGAGAGAATGAAGAGGAGCGCTCAGCCTCAGGGGTTGGGGAGCAGGACTGGGTGCAGTGCAGCCCTTCACTCAGGCTGTCTCACTGCCCTCCTGCAGAACTGAAAGTCAGAGGAAAGCGATGGGAAACCAAGAAACTGCGGGACGTCATTCAGTCTTGTAATTACGGTGAGGAGGTGTACTGCATATGTATGTTCCCTCCATAAAACAGGTGTTCTGCCCTTAAAATGGTAATTATAGACTATTTCAGATCAATGATCTTCACTTATTTCATATCACTGTGGTATTTTTTCCATATTTAACTACCATGTGATGTAGAAAGCTTGCTCACCCTTGAAAACATCAAAATGCATATAGATTTTCTGAAATAAGCCCCCCTTCTGGAAGTATTTTGTGGTTAGTTTCAGAATGTAATATCCTGAGGAAGGTTTAGGTTGGCCCTTTATTTTGATATAAAATAGAGTAAAATCACTGTACGATGAGTGATTTTACTTCCATTAGCCTAATGTCTTTGTGGTTTAATTTGAGGCCATGTGTAGATTATTTTTCTTGCATTATTTCATCAGCTGTCGGTTATACTAATATTATGTAATTCATTCAGTGCTGTGATTTTTAAAAGACATGACTGGAAGCACAGAAGGCAGTTTTTTGGAAGTTTATTTAGATGATTGTAGGGTATCAGACTGCTTCAATTTTCTTCACACTCAGGGTCTGAAGGGTCACTTGTGGATCGCACGTGATCTTGGATGCTCAAGTGATTATTCACGACTGTGTTTTTTATACCCAGCACATAAAAATATATCTGCAGCTTCTTTATTATCATCCTTTGAAAGACTGTGTCTTGCCTGTGGGGTGTGCAATTGTGTTTGCTACTTAGATTACAGGATACATGATGTATCTCTTATTTAACGTGAATAGTAACCCTTTTAAGGAGATTTTATTTCAAGCTTACTCTATTAATATATTCACTCTTGGGCTTTGATTACAATAATGCAGCAAATTTACGTTTGCATATATAGTGGGTATCATTCAGGAAATCATTTGAAAATCATTCATGAAACACAAGCTATGCATGTCTTGTTAGTCCCTAATGGTTATATGGAAATTAGAAATTCTCTGCTCTTGTATGTGAATAAATGATTGAGATCCATGGAAGCATCTAGAAAAGCAGTTCTTCAGTTTGTTTTGAACATGAGGATAATTTCATTGTTAAAAGTTAAAAAGAATGAGATTCCTTTTACCATCTTGTAATTCTAAAAATATAAAATGTAGGTACTGAAATACATGTCAGTAAAATGATATAATGTCTAGGGTTGTTTTAAAATTATCTGGAAAGGTGCAAGTAGTAGGGATGAGTAAGGTATATAAGGAACAAGGCTGACCGTGAGTTGATCATTGTTAAAGCTGGGTGATGATAAATGAGGGTTTATTATTACAGTTCTTTCTCCTCTAATACATGTTTGAAATTGCCCGTTAAGAAAATGCACAAGGAATGAAAAGTTACTGTGAATTTAGCTGTGCTTTTAAAAAGAAAATGTATTTTTAATCACTGAAGCATCTCTATATGTTTGAAAAAAACAGTAGTTATGTGAAAGTAGTGTCTAACTTATTGAGACTGGAGACAGAGCTTTGTGCCCATGGATCCTGGAAGTTCTTTGCTATAAATATTAGAGTACAATAGAGAAGCAAGGTCAAGGCAGCTTGGTACATACTGTGCACACAACCATTGAGTGCATTCCAAATGATGTGACTCTTGGCTGCAGAAGCACGTCTCTAGGAAGGTGCTGTTCCCGCATTGCTTAGAAAAGACAGTCCCCCATGGAGGAAGGTGATGCTGCCACTCCAGCAGTGGTAAGAGTTAACCCAGAGTATGTAAGGTTGATGCAGGTTGGAAATTCTAGAATAGGAAGCAACTAACCTAACCCATTCAGAAACTCACAAACCTCCAAGTAATAGCAATTTTACTTTAATTCAGCCTCTACCAGATTTGCCCTTGGCTACTGTCACCCATGCCAAATTACCAACAACTTCCTTGTCTGTCTGACCTCAGTCATGTTGACCTATTCCTTCTGTCTCCTCCCCAATCAGAATTTAAAAACATCTGCATTATATTTTGGCTTCTATGAGGATTGGAAAAGAAAAGCATATTTGCTGTCTTTTGTCCCTAGCCAGTTTTGATTAGGACCTTATTTCCTTGAAAGTCTTGGCCTAGAAAAGCATGCAGGTGAAATTATTCTGAATTTATAATTACACACACTTAAAATCTTAGATTACATGGGGATTGGATATCTAGAATGAATCAGCCGTAGGAAAATGTTTCTTCTTAAATATTATTAAATATTGGAACATTATACAAAGATAACATTGAGATTTTTAATTTGTGGTTCAGCTCTGTTGCTCACTTAAAGTTTAACTATTTCCCACTGTTTAAATATCTCTATCTGATCTCCTGTGCTAACCTATCATGTCCAAAATATTGAAAAACAGATGAATGATCAAGGAATTTAAGGAATGCTCCCCCTGTGAAGCCAGAAGGATGTTCTTGAGGGAAAAAAAAGAACGCATGAAACTTATTTAACAAGAAAGATTTGAGTCAGGTAATCTACATAATATATCCGCTGGCATTAAGGCTGTCATCTTGGTATTGCATTTCTGGTACGAATTTCGCAATAGCTGTCTTTCACTGTCGGTTCTAATAAAGAGTGTTGGTCAGCTTAAATTCCCTGGGAGCTCAGAGTTATGTTTTGTGAACTGCATGTGCCTGAGGCCCCTCATGCATGATTTAAACTGCTTTGTAAATGTCAATAGGTGGAAAAGCATTGGATCCCTTGTAGATTTCTCCAAATCCTCAAAGATGTGTATGCCATGTATAAACCATGCTGCACTCTCAAGGCCATTGCTGCTTTTTAGACTTGCCTAACTGGGGGTTTAAGGTATTGCCAGAAGCAAAATATCAGTGTGTGCATGTCTCGATCCAACTGGCCAATGAAACCCTTTATTAAGAAAACCTTTGCACCAGAGAAACATCTCCAGTGACCTGAAATGGGCACATCTCATGAATGTTGAATGTTCTTCAAACTCTATTTCTTCATTCTTCACTTTTCAAAACACGCATTTGACTTGATTGAATTTACTGATTCATAGTACTACATTTATTCCATGACAGCTATACGGTGCTGTAGAAAGATATTTACACCAGGAGTTCTCAGACGTGAGTCCAGTCCTGGTTCTGCCATGCTCTGGCTGATCGGCCTTGGGCAAGCCACTGAAACTTTGGGGGCCCTTCTTTTTGGATCCACTGAGGCTGAACCCAGGAGGTTGAATTAAATGATCTCCAGTTATTCCTCTCCGCTCCAGCACCAGGGATTCCAAGAGATAGTGACAGCCAGCCAGTGTGACACTGTTAAAGCTCTGGGAGCACATGTGACTTTCTAATTAGGCTTATTCTGCTCTCTTCTGGGCAGCAGAAAGTGCCAGCAGGAGCCCCAAAATGGCCAGCAGCGATCATGTAAAGAGGCCTCAGTGTCAGCCTGAAGGCTCAGCAACTCATTTTTGTTCAAAGCTCTATCTTGTGATGTTTTCCATTGGCCTGAGAACAGTGGGGAGGGTGCTCCCCTGACATTTATGCCCCACAGCATGCCCCACCCCAATTATATTTCTTAGGTAAAAGGTGTTCTCTCATGTCTGAAGAGGCCAAACCAATGGTAACAATGGTATGGCCTTCCAGGGTGGAGGACCCCCATTGGAGTACAGCCCCTAGCCTGGCTTTCTCAGCTCTTTCTTACTCATTTTTGTACCCACAGCTACGCACAGTGCCTGGAGACAGAGGTGCTTAGGAAATGCATGCTGTGTAAACATCACAGGATGAATTCACTGAGTCAGCCTTCAGGACGGAGGTGGCCCTTTTGTTCTTCCTCTTTATTTTTGATCCCTACATAGTTCTGAATGAGTTGCTTTGATCTTTTCTTTCCACATGTTCTAACTTAGTTTCCAACAGTATCTTTCTTGAGGAGACAGTTTTGGGGGGCCAAGGAGGAGTTCTTGTGGTAGCTCTGAAGCCGGCCTGCCTGAGTTTGAATCCTCACTTTCCTCTTACTCACTGTGTGACCTTGAGCAGTTAACTCTTCTGTGTCTCGAGTTTTAATCTGCAACGTGGGGATAATGTGAGTACCTGTCTCATCAGATGTGTGGAGGTGCATGATGCACGGAAAGCTCTTAGAACAGTACCTGGCCTATGGAACTGTTAGTTGTTATTAATATTGTTTTTTCTTGATGGTTTTATTATTTCTGAAAAGAGTTATTTAAATTGAACCTTTTAAAAAAGAGAGAGCCAGGGCAGTTGCAATCAGCCTGGAAAAAATTCACTTGCCTAATTCCTCAGACTCCACACCAGTGAGGAGTGGTCTAAAGTAGGCAGGGCTGGGGACCTGGGGATTGCCTCGCAGGCCAGGTCTGTATTCACGTGGTTATCTTGCACTGCTCCTGGAATACACCATCTCGATGGCCACATCCACGGCAGCCACGCCAAAGCTGATATGGCACTCTGCAACCTGGAGAGCCCTTTGAAACACTGTCATGGCCAGTGTTCCATTTGTGTGTTTGTAGAATGTCAAGTAAGCACATTCTTTGTCACCCTCTGACATGACCTCAGGGTTACTTTCTGTGGTTGTTGACAAATTTTTAGACACCTTGGTTTTACCAGTGGAAACCTTGAAGAGTGACAAATGGTTCTTGGAAGAGTTGGTACATACTATAAAATGTCAGCTGGCTCCTTTATAACCCAGTGATGTCCAGTGTCTAAGCTGTGCTATCAGCGTGGTCTGTAGATAACACACCCTCATGATGCGCTGCTCTCCCCAAGTACTTTCTGCAGCTATTCTGGTTGAAGACTCAGTTGACATCTGTAATAGATATCAAATGGAGAGCTCTTATTTTATCACTCTCTCTGTTTCAACACTGGTGCTCCCCGTGGACTGTTGGAAACAGGCAGCCAGCACATTATGGGAAAGGTGACTTGCTTGAGTCCCTGTGCCCTGAGGACATTATTAAGTGCTGGGGAACCTTGTTAGCTCATAAAGTTGGTTCAAACCAATTATTGCTGTGCTACCATTACCAGTGCAAAGAATGTAACTCTTTTAAATTCTTACCCATAAAGCCGATCTTTCCATTACATTATATCATAGAACAGAGCTTCTGATCTAGCCACAGTTGTATCCCACTGGCTGCAAAGACTAAACACTGCATTTGCTGCGCAATATTGGTTACCCTTCAGTGCTTCACGGAGGCAGCAAGACTGCTATTTATGGATTTACTTTCTGTCTCCCTAGTTCAGCACAGTCAGTTCTGACACACTGTCCCAGTAATCTGATCAGCCATGCTGCTTTTAAATGAAGGTCTAGGCCTTGGCCTCTGCAGAGAGGGTGACAGCTGTCAGATACAGATAGCAGGCTACAGATCCTGGCTGCTAACACCCTCTCATTCATTCCCGCTACAGATCATTGACCACAGCTTGAAACCGTGCTTTACAGTCGGCCGATTAGTTGGCAAGATATCTACATACTGTATTAGCAAGGTCAACCACTGAGATAAAGAAAAAAGTCAGCCCCTGCACTATTTTTAAACCATTAGCCATTTGTTAAAGCCAGTTATTTTGGTACCTGTCTCTCTTCCTGTCTTTTTTTTTCTCCCTCAGAAACAAAACTGAAGAAACTTGTTAAAACTCCGTCAGAGTTCATGAAGACAGTTCAAATCTGAGAAGGTGCAGTCTTTCTCAGAAACCCATCCAGGCACTGTGGAGGAGAAAACAGTGTAGCCACGGTCACTCCATGTGCTCATCAGCTTGTGTTCAAAGACCCCAGGCCAGAGATCCCTGATGGGAGGCCCCCTGGCCTTGGAAGTGGGCGAGGCAGGTCTGGCCTGGACAGAGCTGAGTTAGGACTCACACAGGATTTCACTCTTAAATGAGATGGTTGGTCTTCACTGGCGGCTTAGATGGCGGGGCCTGTTTTGCAGCTCCCCCAGCACCTTGTATCTGGTGTTCTGAAGCCTGGTGTGGTTCAACCTGCCTCATGCCAGCCTTGCAGAAGAAATTATACCCTGGGAAGCCTCTCCTCATAGAAGTGATTCACTGACTTCTTTGTATCCAGTGAACACCCATGGTGTTTCAGAATCAACACAAAGGACCAAGCCTTCAATCTTCTCTTTACACAGAACAGTGTCCACCTACAAGGTCCCAAACTCTGTTTTACCACCTGCCCCCGCTCCTCCCGCTCACCTCTCCTCCTCCTTCCTCCCACCAAGCATTCCTTTACCTTTATGACAGTCACGTGTCCTTCACCTGTTTCCGTTTTCCCCTAAGACCTAATTATTCTGCTACGTGGACCCTCCACTGCCTCTGTTGTATTTATTCCCTTCCGTCTTTTCTGGGATCGTGTTGTGTCTTCTTGTTGCATTCTCACCTTCTCTCTGATCTCTCCCCTTTCAGTCTCTACTCTTTGGCTGACTTACAACCAAGTTCAGTTTTCTTAGGGTTCAAGGGCACTCAAGGCCCTTGACAATATGTTTTAGTTGGCTGGCTTGTAGTTAACCCCTACCCTGTTTCTTCTCTGCCTCCCTGACGCCTCCTGCACACATTTACGGACCACACCCTGCATTGTCCGGCTTCTCTTGCAGCTTTTGCTCCTCTCTTGCCCTGGAGAAACTTGATAATGATGTGTTAGTAGACTTAGAACACATACTCAATAAATACTTGTAGAATTGAGTGCGTGAATGTCAGATGTTTGACTTTGACATTA